>NC_142065.1:183378753-183680003 GCF_059756535.1 Pantherophis guttatus | reverse complement strand
AACATCATGAACCGTTCCTGATTTTGAGGATTAATTGAAGGAAAGTCATTGTACTATTTTTGGAATGGCTGAACTGGCAAGGTTTACAGAAGGACCCAAACTTTTAGAAGATTTCTGGAAGATTCTATTTTTCCAGAGTATATACCTTCCAGATCTACAAACCTCAACTCCCACAATTCTAAGAAATTATCATCTTAGCAGAAGAATTTTGGAATTTGAAGTCCATTTAACTTCAGGTATATTCTATTTGGAGAAAGGCAGTATAAAAGGAAAAAAGATGCCTATTGATAGAGTCATGCAGAAATTTCAGCTGAAGCAATATATACAGCTTGCAGTTATCTATGGTTCAGGCCACACTAATCTTACCTGCTGCAGGACTACACTTAGATTAAAGTGTAACAGTAAAATCCTAGCAACTTTATCTACACCTGAAGATAAACCTTAGCATCATATACAAGAATGAAACATCTCAATTCTTATGCAAGAAAGAAACCCACCAAATAGGTGTAAATGTAAGAGTTAAGGTTATTTTCCATGGGGTTTGACATTTTCCACTTACATGTTTTCATGTACTTTTTTCATGGCCTGAGCAGCATAGCCCATATTCTTGAACACTTCTGTATTTGTGTAGGAATTTTCAAGAGCCTCACGCTGGAATTCAATAGTGGAAAGAGTCCCGTCAATTTGGGTCAACTGTTTTTCATACCTCTTTTTTCTTTTCAGTGCCTGCAGTGCAGCTGGTGAAGTAAGAACAGGGAAAAGTATCTCATAAGCCAATGCAAAAGATACCTATATGGCTGCTTTAGTTCTTAACATAAATCAGAGACAGACAGCCACATTTATTGAGCGAGCAAATTCAGTGAAACTAAATAAACAGAGAGTTGGGAAATCTATCAGGACACTCAACCGGAGGACAACCAGGTTAAAGAAAGCTATACTAAACTCAAAACCATCTTTCTCAGCTTACTTCAATAGCAAAAGAATTTGGTGATTCAAAGCAGGTTAATTGTTCTTCCTTCTGAAAGGCACTGTATTATATTATTAACTTTTTTCCCATTTAACAATAAAATTACTAGTATAAATCAATCAGCAATATCTTTGGCTGTACAAGGTAAACATTAAGAGATGTGGTCTCCACCATATATTTTAGAATAGAGGTCCAATATAATCTCTTCCCATTGGCTACAGTGGCTCACGGCATCAGATTACCTTTAAAATGGAGGGGAGGAAGAATCCAAGATCACTTTGGATAACAAGATGGGTAGTACATAAATTTAATACTGTAAATAAATAAATTTCCTTATTGGGGCAGAATGGAATTTTGTTAATCAACATAGCAAATTTAGTAACAGGCCCCCCCTCCCAATTAAAAGAAAAAGATTGTTCTGTGATAATGGCCATGTATGGATACTGAGGCATATAGAGACAGCAAGAAGAAATAACACAGAAGCAGTTTGTAACAGAGACTGAGATATAGAGAAGCAGTCAGCTAAATGCTGAAAATATCTTGGATATGTATTAGATGCACAACTTCTCTATGGAACATCTTGTCTTTGCTACAAAGTTATTTTGAATTTTGTCTCCGTCCTATAAAAGTGACAATAGAACTCTTCCTCCAAAAGAAGCCAAACTCTAGCATCCTTGAACATCTCATTGTGGGGGGACGGGGATTTTCGGAACATACTGGTTGGAAAAGTACAACAGCTTATGACAAAGACTGGTATGGAGAAATATTGCCTCCATTCACATTTAAAAACTGGAAAGATGAGTCAAATGTGACTACAACCATCACTCCCCCCGCCCCAATGGAGAATCAATGAATCTCCTAAGTTTATTCGGCCTGAAGTATGAGAATTCCAAATTTCAAGAGTTTTTTAGTCCTATTGGACCAGGTAAACAACTACCTCATGTCCTGAGTTCATGTCACATTTTTCCAAAGCATTACAGTACTTAACTTGTGACCTCAAAATATTTAGAAATAAATGGTAGATTACTTTAACTTGAACACACCTCTAGTTCTTTTTAGAATAGACAACACTCCCTGATCTCACATATTAGCTCCCCAGCTATTCAGTCAAAACTGAATAGTCAAGAGTTACATGACAATGAGATGGGGAACCTATAAATTTAATAAATAAATAAAATATTAAATAAATTCCTAATCATCAAACTGAATGAGGATTTTGGTAATTTTGTCACAAAATGTATGTTACTGGAAATAAATTGTTCACCATGATTTGTGTAAATTTAACTTTAGAAATTGTAATTGGACCACAAGTACCATTTTGTGAGAAACACCTGAGTGCCATACTGCTGCTCCCTGTTCTGAACTATAAATGGATAAGAATATACAACTATTTTGCTTCTATGCAATAAATACTATCCTCAAGGTTTCCAAAGTTTAATACCAGTTAATGAACAAATTAGCATTGCAAAATCAAAAACTGAACTATTGAATTCAGAGTCACCACAAGTATGATCTGACAGCAATATAGACAATGGTTTATGAAGGCAATGATTCTCAACTTCAGCAACTTTCAAACATGCAGACTTCAATTCCCATTTGAAAGTTGCCGATATGGAGAAACACTGGTCTAAAAGTTTTGACAATACCACTACTTTATTTATATGGTAAATGTGCATGTCTTATTTATTGGACTAGCAACATAACCAAGTCCTAGCCCCTAGATTTGACAGTACTGGAAATAAACTTACATCAGAGAAACTCTGGAAAAAGAAGATCCCCAACTCCAAACAGTCAGAAAAAGTAGAAAGCCAGATAAGGAGAATCTGGAGACTATAAGGAGACTAATCTGAAATAAACATAATGCCACAGGTCATAATTCTACATAATTTTGTTTTAAAACAGTGATTTGTGATCTTCTGAAAATCTTTAACTTTTATAAAGATTATACAATTATAAAATGTATAAGATTATGATTTACATTATAAAATTTAAAGATTTGTGTGTGTGTGTGTGTGTGTATTCTGACATAAACTTTTTTCTTAAAAAATGAGTATCAAGGAAAGACAGGATTTACTGTAGAGATATATTTATAGACATTTTGTGTACTTTTCCAGTTAAGAAAATGAGATCAATGGTTTTTTTCCCCCACAATTAATTCCATATGTTAAAACTACAATTATAACTATAGCCAATGCTTTGTTCATGACATAATAGAAAGCAGATGCCAAGAAAGATACATAAAAATTCAGAATTTCATTAGTTTCTGCAAACATGGCGAAACTTCCTAAATCTCTATACTTAATTACTGTTATTTCTTTAGTACTATAGGCTGCTTTAACTACAAATACTCTAAATAACGTGAATTTGAATTGATGGGATTTAAAAAAAACAAAAAACAAAATATAGTAATATATAAGAAAAGCAAATAACCATAATAGTCTTCACCCAGATCACAGTGAAAATATTCTTTCCCACAGTAAAATCCATACTGCAGAGTGAGAAACTACTTTATGTCAATCCCTAGGAAATGGCGCACTTATCAACTATTCTGGGAGAACTGCCAAGACACAGCAACAGGTTTTCCAGAGAGAAAGGGCAAAAAGCTCCTTTAAATAAACAGACCTGGACTTCTCCAGTTTTCATTAATATTTGCAAGTTTAAATTACATTTATTGTATGCTTTCCTAAAACTAACTAAATAGAGTATTGGACATTAATGGACAAACAGTTTTTAATTCTACCTGTGAAAATTGTATCAAGTGAAAATTAAGCTATACCTTGAAAGAAGATTCTGGAATTTTGTAGTTTATAAAATAAAAAGGCCTTGTTCCTGCCAACCAATATTTTCAGAAGTACGTACACACAGAACCTCTTTAATTATTTAAACACTGAATATCTAATTGAATTTGAAAAGTGGTGGATGGGCTATAGTCCTCATCTATGAAAATATTTATTCTCATGATGCTTGTGTTGTGAATGTCTCATAGGTGCCCCATGTACAGGCTCGTATTCAATTAGTTTGCAAGATTATTAGTGATTTAAAGATAATTACATAAAGGGAAACTAAAATGATCATGATTTAAATCATATTTCATCCATAATTCAAAAGTTTTTGTTTCCAATTATCACCAAACTAAAAACAACTGGATTGATTGTTAGATAGATAGATAGATAGATAGATAGATAGATAAATAGATAGATAAAATGTTTTGCTTCTTATTGATGAAGCAAGCTTCTTCATCTCTGACTAGATGGTGGGGAATAGAGGGATTTTTACTGGAGATAAATGATGTCCACATTTTGGACAGAGGGAACCGCTGTTTAAAAGAGGGGTCAAAGAGTCCATCTATGTCAAAACTGAACAGCCTTCTCTCAACAGATGGGGATGGATACAACATCATCTACCTCCAGTCTACAACACAGACCTTTCAGCAGTTCCAAGAAGGCTCCATACCCATTTGTACTACTCAGGTGACCCTGATGACACAGATAAATCTCCAAGTGGCTTCAATTACTCTCTAAAAAGAATGCAAATGACCAGTAGTCTGCAAAGAGTATAAATCCTTCCATTCCCCACCATCCAATCAAGCTGAAGAAACTTCTTGGATGAGAAGTAAAACATCTTCAAAAAAAAAAAAAAAAAACACAGGAAAGTTCAGTTGCCTCTTTAAAAAGCACCTTTGGGACAACCATGATCTGATGACTGAGAATCTCCATAAATAGTAATGAACAATACATTCATTTTAGCTTCTCTCTTGCGTTTTTGAGACAAAAATGCAACAGTGCTAGACCTGGAAATATAATTATGAAAAAAATATATTTAAGGTATTTATATTACCACCCGATTTCTAGAATTTCTAGGCAATGTATAGCAAAACTGAATACAATAAAAAAAAATTAAAAAGAACATGGAAGCTAAAAGAAAACAGTGTAATAGGAAACTCTAGATTCCAAAAGCATTTGAATAGAAGGTTGGCAAGCTGAAGGAAATAGCAGCAGATAGACTTATACAAATAATCCTCAATTAAAACCATTCATTCATTTAGTGACCATTCAAACATACGACACCAATAGTGACATATTACTGATCTTTGCAAATACAACAGTCGCACAGTCCCTGCAGTCACATGGCCACAATTCAGATACTTGTTCTGTGTTCCTAACTAAAGTTGTCCTTTTCTCAAAAAGTAGAAAACAAGAGATTCCTGTTAATATTTATCCATCTTTGCCTTGGAGGACAAATGTTAGAAAGGATGTGGGAGTTTATCAAAGCTAAATCTTATACCACTGTTATAATGATCCAAAGCTGACTCTCCCACATAAGCAAATGAGAGTTAGCAGTTAACAAGACTTTTATGTGACACCCAAAAATCTATTTATGTATCTTCATCCTAGATTGAAATTAGACTTTGTACATCAATAATATGAATGAAGAGGGAAGTTATGCCTTTTATAATAAGGATGCAATAAAATATTTTCTCTGTTCACATTTTTAAAGTCTGCAGATTGACTGTTAAAATTAGGAGAAAAGCGGCAACTAGAAATATTTTGCTACAGTTTTTTACTCTGCAATCTCTGCTTGTGAACATGCAGCCAGGCTTGTGCTGTAATAACTTGAAACTCCTCTATTATTACTCAACTTCAAATAGTAACAAGTCACAGCAGTGTCATCATACACTTGGATGCTAATCATCATCAAGGGGTTTACAATATATTCACTCATAGCTATCTTGCTATCACCACTGGAGTATTTTCCTGAATTTACCAAAAGCAATTTACTATGCCTCTTTGGGACAAAATTGTTGATAGTATTCATGAGAAACACAATAATTATCCCATAAGAGCATATTTTCCTGGATTTCAAAAGCATCTAACTTCTCTTAAGATATTCAAATCTTTGGAAGCATGGAGTGTTGTCAGGATATATGAAGGCTCTGTCCATTTCACTCACTCTGTCCATTTCATTCACTCCTGTTTGACACAAATGGAAATTTAACTCTTTGTCTGAATGTGGGGTCAGGATTCTCAGACTGCAGGTTGGCGACAGCAACTGTGGCTGAGACTGGGCTGTGTTGTTGTGGCAATCTTGGGCAGAGGTGGGATTTGGACTCAGTCCTTTACTTTACTAAAGCTCAGGGCTGGAAAGCACTAGGGCTGGAATGGCTTGATTAAAGTGGGTACTTACTTGATAACTCACAAATCTAGCTTAAAATGGCAATAAGGACTGCTGAAATCGCAATTGTTAAATGATGCAGTCATGTAATCTCTTGCTTTATTGTAGCATTGGCTTAGAGATGAAAGTTCCAATCCAAACTGTGGTTGTAATTCGAGGCATTTTGGGTTTTCCCACATTCTTCTATTTACTGATGCGTTAGTTTCAATAGACAGAAAAGAAAAAAGAAAAATACATACATAGAATGAAATGAAATGTTGGGGAGAGTGTGATTCTTTTGCCCTGGATCTGTCTGAGACTTAAGATGCTATATTTCATTTTCCACATATTTATCTCATGCTATACAAGAGTGGGTTCTACTTACCTTTACTACCGGTTCACAACAGGGCCCTGTGCACTTCTGCGCATGCGCAGAAGCTTTCTGATGATGTTGGGGTCAGTGGGCGGAGCCTGTCACCGGCTTTACTACCAGTTCTTGTGAACTGGTCCGAACCGGGGGCAACCCACCACTGATGCTATACCACTCTCATTTAAGAATGCTCACATAACACAGAGACACATCTAGGTAATTCCAAATATTTGGAATTATGAATGAGCATTACAATCACCTTCACCAAATGCTGTAACAACCCTTGCATCACTGTAGTTACAGTATATGTAGTAACATATTCAATGATACTGAAATAGTAACTGCAGGAATATTATACAAATACTGTTGGGGCAAAATTTACAGAATCCAAAATTCTATGTTATTTGTGTGGCAACTATGAAATGGAATTATGGGTGGTTAGTTTTCATGCTTCCCAGAATAATGTCACATTGTATGCTTTTTCTGGCCCCTTTTCATCAGATATCAGTAAATTCCCTATCTACAACTTGCATACAATGCTAGATTTCCTTTATCTACTTCCCAAAAAGAAAAACATAAACAAAACTGAACAAAAACCTGGGAGATTTTTCATGGCCCACAAAATATATTCTCTTCTTGATTTATGGTTGAAGCAAAAAGTACTGTACCAATACAGTTTTTAATACAGTTATATACATAAATACACTCACACAAGTAAATATTGTTTTTCTTGGATGTACATTTGCCCACACAGCCTTTTCTTTGTAATTATAACATAATCTACCAGTAATAATAACAATCTTGTCTTCAAACTGCAGCATTCTCTCAAATGGTTAAAATTTCCTTGGGGCTGTAATCAATGTCTGGGTTCAACATTACATTAAATATAGGATGAATCCAGAACCTTTTAACACAGATATTGTGGTTTTAAAACTATGGTTCATGAATTAACATGAAGTGTGAACTTAGCTACAGTAAAGCACTATGAAGCAGTACATAAATCCAAGTGCAATTGCTATTGCAGCTTATTGAATAAAATAATGAAACAAATGATGATCACGTGCGATCTATGTGAATTCAATTATGGACCACACTTCTAATTATACATGCATAGGGTTGGAGTTTAGCAATCAAACCATAAGATGAAATCCATGAAGCACATAAATTCTAGTCTTGAAATTTTACCCAGGAACTAAATATGCCTGACATTCCAAGTTCACTGACAAGTTTATCATTAGTTTATGGATAGGAAATCTAACCTGGATTGTTTTTGTGCATTTTTGATTCACCCCAAAGAACCAATTGATCAATTAGGCCTTTGCCAGTCTATGGTATGCCAGGTATGTCAAATGCACTTATACATGTATGCTGAGCAAATATTATTGTTCCAGACATGTAATGGCATCATCTACCAGATTCTTTACCAATACTTTGATGATCTGATGAAAAGCACTATAAAATTTGTTCATTTTGAGGACTACGCATACAATAGTCAAGCAGTGAAGAGCAAATATAAACACAATCATTATCTTCTTCTTAATCAAATTTTACAACCAATTCTTTCAACTAATAATTCCCAAACTTCCATTAGGATTCTTATCATACCTACAAGAATCTGCTGTATCAGAAATGTAGCTGGATATGTAACAGAATAACAGAGTTGGAAGGGAGCTTAGAGGTCTTCTGGTACAACCCCGTGCTCAAGCAGGAGACCGTATACCAGGATTGTCAAACTCGTGGCCCCTGGAGTCACGTGCTGGCCAAGCCCACACCCAGTTTAGCAAAGGGGGAAAAAAAGTTCTGATATGTCACATGATGGCGCTGTGACGACGCAAGTTTGACACCTCTGCCCTATACCATTCAGACAAATGCCTGTTCAATGTTTTCTTTAAAATCTCCAGTAATAGAGGACCCACAATTTCTGGAGCCAAGCCATTCCACTGGTTAATTGTTCTCACTATCAGGAAATTCCTCCTTAGTTCTAGGTTGCTTCTCTCCATTGCTTCTTGTCCTGCCTTATGTTATAATATTATCCATTATTTAGGGCAGGATTTTCCAAAGTAGTCAATATCAATCCGCAAAGGTTGATGGGACTATCCATTATTGTTATTATGATTCGCTGCACAGTCAAACAGATGTTCAGATTGGATTTGACATTTTTGTCCATCTAACTGAGTCCTTCCCAAAGATCTGGGATGGGAGATGTGGATGTTTGATGATATTAAAGATAATGTTGAACATGTAAGATGTTCTAAGTAAAGCTGGAATTAAGTTATATAAAGGGGGTTGGGACTCTGTCTGCACCGTATATTTAGAACTGAACAGAATGGAACCAAATTTGGTGTGGAGAAAAAATCAGCAAAACATTGGGCTTTGAAAAAGACAAAATAATCCTGAAAAATTTTCCTATAGGAGACACAACTGGGCTGTCACTCAGAAAGATGATCCCTGCATCATTCTAAGCTTTCCCCGTTCTTTCCTCCAGGTCATGTGACCCAGTGAAGTTTATATGTAATGCACCCAGCGCTTTCCAGTATATACATACACAGAAATGCATATGGGCATAACACAAAGTGATAACTGAAAAACACATACACAGATACATTATTTTGTTACATACACAGCTAACAAGGCCAATGCTAGTAAAGATGTCTGAAAGAAACAATGTTCTGCATACTTTTCCTACTTTTCTTTTTTCTTTTTAATCCTGCTGTGGCTTTATTATGGTTTTCTCATCTTATATGCCAGGAAACCATATGCTTAGAATTTGGTGATCATGGTTGAAGTGGTTTTTAGAAATTCCCCCCCCCCAAAAAACCCCAAATCACTCAAAAGGAATAAGGAAACTGGGAAGTCTTGAATCCCAGACTTTGCTCTCTTGCCCTGCCCAAGCCCAGAAGATTCTCTTAAAGAGTTTTTAAAGTCAAGCCTTTCTGAACTACCACTATGAGGTGTGCAAGGAACATCTCAGACTTCCCACTACACAATCAGATTTTTCCTTCTATCCTTGGAGGGCAAATAATCAATTTATTTAGTCAATGCAGGTACCATCTATCTCTTGTGTCTGAATGACTCTGGGCAGTGTACAGTTAAAAACCAACCAACCCTGCATGTTGAAATTAAACTGATTACCATTTTGTAACATACAGTGTCACATAGTTTCTGCTTTCAGTTGGGATGAAATGTAATATAAAATTAGAACTCTACAGCTGCTTTTTCTGTGCTTGCAGATCCATTCTTGCTAGCCAATAAAAATAGTTTCAGGAAGTGTGTTCTAAATTTATATAATTATATATTATAAAAATGGCTTGCGACAATGCTCTGCTAGCTACCTTCAATATAACAAAAGCATTGATTCCACTTTAACGAGAAGCTAAATAAATCTATTTTTTAATTAAAAACTGTACACTTACAACCATTTGTTTAATGACTTTGAACTTACAACATCACTGAAATGACCATTTTTCACCCTTATGATCGTTGCAACATCCCCATACTGTGCTGGGAACCATAATATTGCAACTTTACATGACTACTTTAGAAGCATGATGTAAAACACAATGACTTATTTCAAAACATATCTATTTCATGTTTTTTCCTGATTGAACCTAACCTCAATACAAATATACCCTGATTATTTTTTTCTTTCCTGCCCCAATGACTTTGCCATCAGCCCATGAGTGAGACAGTCCAACATCATCCTTAATCATACCCACATTAAATCAGTGCTTTCTTCCCCAATTTCAACATTATCTTCAAGTTTTTTTAAATGTTGGGCTTTGCAACTCTTTATTTTAAAAGAAGATTGATGAAAGCGGCAGGGGTCAAAAAAATCCAAATACTGTGGTATGGCAAGTATGTAAATAAAGCTTCACTCCTTTTTCTATATATTACACATGCATTTTTACATTCATCACATGTACAAAATAGGCAGCTTCAATCTTGTGATGGCAGCTATCATCTTGACTTTTTTGATATACCCCACTCGTGATTTGAAACAGAAAAGGGAGGTGTCATGATATATTTATTTACTTATATAATTTTATATAAATTATTTAATTACTTACATTACTTAATTCTAACACAAGTGACATTTTAAGTATCCATGTAAAATTTCACACCTGAATCCTGAAAACCTAGGTGTTCCATTAGTTCCACTTTGTTTATACCATGAATAAATGTTATTTAGAAAGAATGTTGGAATACCTGAAAGGCCAGGTTAAGGACAGATCATGAGCTGGAAATATATCTATGTCGACACAAGGAGTCAAAAACAACTCAATGGCACATAATCAATTCAGAAATAAGTCCTACTCAAAAATTGGATTTGTTAAGGCACAACTATCCTTACATAAGGATCCTTAACAAAGGCAGCATTAGCAATGTCCTAAACAAGATCAAAACAAACTTAGATGTGGTAATTGGTAGATAATCTTAAAAGCTTTATTCAAAAAACAAGACCTCATTCTGAATACCATTAAACAAAGAGAAGTTATATTACTGTAATTGCTTAAATCAACTTATTTATTCAACCATCCACAATCAAAACTTTCCTAGCAGGTATTAAGTTCACATACAAAGCAATCTGGAAAGAGATGTGGTAGAAGCATTCAAAATTGCTCAGGGGAAAGCTTGCGGAAGTTTCTATTCCTGGGAAATAAATTTATGGGGGAACAACACAGGAAGGATTTCTGACAATAAAGCCCTCAGGGTAGCATTTGAAAGTGGCATCCGCTGAAACCCATCTGAAGGCAAAAAATTTTTAATGTAGGGATGATTACCTTTAGAATTAAGCAAAACAATGGCTCTTAAATATAAGAAGAGGGCACCATAAGACCTTTAAGCTCAGTGTTTAAATTTATTTCACTGAGGCTGATCTCCCCTATGGGATGTGAAAACAAGAAAGGAAACATTATACAAGGAATGTTATTCAAGGAAAGAAAGCATTTTCATCCTGGATAGAGCCACACATTATGATCGTCAAAGGGGAGGGTGAGCTTCAAATATAGCAATAGCCAAATTCGGACTCGCTGACACAAAAACAGCCATCTCCAGCACTCAAATTATAGCTTTGTTCAGCCACGTAAACAAAGCCAATTCTTACTGTGACATAAGTATCTTTCAACAACGGCAGCCAAATTTGAAAACTAAGTACAAGCAACGCCATTCAAGCGCCAGGATTTAAAACGACAGTGACCAACCTCCAACTTCTAAAATGTATAAAAAGAAACCCACTGAACCAAATAGTAAAAGTTACTAGTCTCTCACGTAGTTAAGGAAACGGCTCTCGACCCGAGGCCAGATTTTGCAATACACGAAGTCACTTTCTGCCCTTCCCCATACCAACTCAGCAACGATACTTTTTAAAGTCGTGGATAACTCCCCAAAACCAAGAGTTCGAACGATAATTTGTCCGATGAGGCTTTGTACTCTGCTCACGCTCGGGGGCCTCGTTTCCTAAAGCCCATTACGTCTCAGCGATGTACCTTGATTTGCCCGATTAAAGGCCTGCTTCCTCGAGAAAACCCACCTCGCTTGTCTCGGGTGCCGTACTTCTTAGCCAGGGCCAATTCCTTGGCGACCCTGGCTTCCAGGTATTCCTGTTTCTTGATCAGCATTTCTTCCGTCTCCCGCAGCCGCGCTAAAGCCTCCTGCGGGGTGGGGCCCCCTTTCCCCTTCCCCTTGGAGTAGCCGGATCCGCCGCCCTTGAAAAACTTCTGGATCTTGCTCATCTTCGGTCCGCCGAATCGCCACCGTCTTAATGGAAGGCGGCCTGAATACCTCTCCCTCCTTCAGGGTTCTTTTTGTTTTGTTTTGTTTTGTTTTCCCCGAGAACTAACGAGCCACGGCCAACTCTATCCGCATTCCCTAATCTGGTCCGGTCGCGCAAGCGGAGAAACGCCTAAAAGGAAGGAAGCTGGCGCGGCTCCCAAAGACCGACGGCAGAGCCACGTGACCCACGCGCACCTGCGACAGGTGCTGCAAGCGGGGATGTGTCTCTCACCCTTTCTCCAGCGGCATCCGCCACCGCGGAAATCCTTACTCGGGAAGGAAGCCGCGAGCCCAGTGAAAAAGGAGAAATGGTGACTTTGTGAAGTGAAAAAAATTGGATTTGCTCCTCCCACTGGAACATGCCGTCCCCGAGCTGTAACCAAACTCCCGTTCCTGAAGTTTGGATAAATAGCAATGTATTTTCGGCCTAGGTGCAGAAGTGTGTTATTCCAGAGTTAAGCAATACTTAGAGAGTTTATATAGAGAGTTTGTTGTAGTGTATATTGGAGGTGGTGACCCTTGAGAGCTGTATGTAACAAAATTTCATTTTAATGTATGTCGATTAGTGTACATTCAAAGTGACAATAAAGTTATTCTAAATCTAAGTTTTTGCTATCATTCACAGAAATTATAGTCCTGTTTCAGACTCCATTATTGTTGCGTTTTTACTGTGAAACATTGAACATGGGGTAAAAGTCCAACACACATTGTAACTTGCCATTGGGATAAAATAGGTTAAAGCATTAACGTCAGTCTTCAGTGAAATACTAACTGAAAAGTTAAAGATTTATGATGGGTATAACTTTCTTCACCAGTTGTCAGTAGACTGATAATATAGTCTCTGTAGATTCCACACAGGTAGCCATGTTGAATCGCTTGTGCAAAAACTATAACACACTTTAACATTGTCTAATACATAGCAAAGACTCTTCAAATTAATGTGTTTTACAATGCAAGAAAATTTAGAATATTTTATAAGAACCGTAGCAGTGGAAGATATTTTAAGAATTCAAACTGAATCATCCCAGACAGATGGCTGTCCAGCTTCTGTTTGAATACATGCACAAAAGGGAACTCACAATTACTAAGGGTCTTTTTCTGATCTCACAATTACCAAAGTTATTTTTGTGTCTCTAATACTCAACTAGAATGTTCCTATAAGTTTAATCTATTATTCCATATTATATGTTTTACAATAATGAAAAACAGCTTCTGATGTTCTGTGCACACTTTGGAAAAAAATGTGCTCTATAGTTTTCATTAGATATTATCTCTCCTGGACATTAAAACAGAGGAATGTATTTCAATGACATTACACTGCTTTAAAGTGCCACTTTAAGGAGTTGGGTCATAATGCAGTTCTTCAAAGCAGCAAAATATGTTTAGGTTCCCTTAATGCAAAATAGAGAACTGAACAAGAAAAATGAACATTTTTTTTCTAAATTATTTTCAAAGACTACATGGTTCTAAAATGTATCCAGTTTTATAACACTTTCTAGTCCACTGATCGGGTATACTTTTACGCCTTTATACTTATTTCAGTACCTTCTGTAAATCTTTCTAAAAATATGGTATATATAGAATGGGAAGGCGAAAACTCTCCAGAAAGAAACACAAAATCAGTTCGCTGTTGTTGCAGGGATAATTACATGGATTATTCATGAGTCACCGCACAAGCTCCACCCCTCTGTTGACGCCAGGGGCGATCCCGCCTCCTATTAGGTTTCAAGCAATGGGGAAGGTGGGTGGGTGGAATAAAGTCCTCAAGTATCCCCGGAAGAAGGTGGCGGCGCGCACATGCGCTGTTGGGAAACATGGCGGAATTGGAAATCGGGCAGCATTGCGGGGTTGAAGAGTGTAAACAGCTCGGTAAGAGCGTTTTGTTGGGAGGTTCAGGTTAGGAGACTCTGTAGAGGAAAAGAGTAATCGACCAGGGAGCAGCTTGGGGAGGGAGTCGGTCCCACATGAGTATTTTGAGGGCCTGCAACTTTTACCGCGAAACATTTGTGCCTCTGAATTGGCTGGTTGTCACCGTGGGAATTTCAGCGTCAAACGATTCCCACACTTTGCTTGCTGCTTCTGCCTTTCCCACGGGAGTTATTCGAATGCAAACCAGGGTGCAGGGCTGCAGGCAAAAGACGAGGGTGAATGCCGAGGGTTCTTTCTATGAATCTGCCTGCTTGCCTGCCTGGTGGTTAGATGTAGCTGAATGGCGTTTGTGGTTATGAATGTAGTGAAAAGCAAATTACTTTAAAAAAAAAAAAAAACTTACAGGAGCGACCACACGTTGTATGACTTGATCTCTTTTATACTTAATGTTTTAAGAAGTCCTTAAGAACGAAGAATTAAGGTACGAAGTGAAATCTTCCTATCTTTAGTAGTCCCAAAGGAGGCCTTTTTAGCAGAGATGTGCTCACCAGTCTACCATTACAATTTCACTTTGCTTCCATCTCTAGCTTAATTTAGGAGATATGAAAAATCCGTTTTTTTTCTACCTATTGCTAACTATAACTCTGATGTATTGAAAATCAGACGAGTCATTCACGAACAAAGCACTTGTGGGCCAGAGGTTTTATGAAAATTGGAGAAAGAGAGGAGTTTTATTCACACTTATATATTTGACATTGTAATCCTGCCTTTCTGCAAAATGTTCCAAACTTCGTTTACATTTATCATAATGTATTCTTTAGTTTTATTTGCTAGTGTTAGTATTTGTTTAGTGTTATTTTGTTTCAATATGCACTTTTATATTATTGAAAATTCTCTTGGTGTCTTATTAGATGCATAACCCACATGTTCTTCAAGAAAGTTATACAACGCTTCCCACAACTACAATCCTGTGAGAATTTAATATAGGGACGATACAGCTATTGAAAAATTATATTCCTGTAACTATAAAAAGATAAAATTAAGAAACAAAAAGTCAGAGAAATTGTTTTCTTACCATGACTCTTATTAAACCATGCAAGATAGAAACACTAATTACCTTTCATTTTTTTTGTTATTTGAAAGTTCTAAAGACAAAATCACAATCCACTGCAGTTAAATTAGTAAATTGTATTTCTATACATATCACTGTACTGTATTCTATGACATTTTTTTCAATTTTATTACTGACATATTTTCAATCTGATTTACAAATGCTGGTATATTGCTCAGAATTTATGACTGAAACCTCTTTAAATCCAACAAATTAAAAACCATGTGCTTAAGAATACCTAGTTAATTCTGCAGTTTGGCCTCAAGTTTATTCCATTTAGCATACAAATTGGCCAGTAAGGCCAATGTTCATACAGAATAGATCTTCCAACTTACCTTTTATCAGTATGACAATTTATTTATTTATTTATTTATTAGTCCAATTTATATACCGCCCTTCTCCGTAGACTCAGGGTGGCTTACAATGCATTATAGCAATAGCCTGCATACTTTTTTGTATATACCTGCTAATTAGGGCTTTCGGGGCCCCCGTAAGCGGTGGTGTTCTATACAAAGTTGGCTTATTGCCCCCACAATCTGGGTCCTCAATTTACCTACCTCGAAAGGATGGAAGGCTGAGTCAACCTATCAAAGTATGAATATAATTACAATATTTCTTTTATATTAGATTTCCTCCCTTTTGTCTGTGATGGCTGCTCAGGAGTTTTCTGGTAATTATATTATTAATTATTAAGGTATAGTCTAGCAATATAAACTATTTTTAGAGATTTAGGACAGGATTGTAAAGAAGGATAGAGAAAATAATATGGAAATGAGAAAGAAAAGAATACATTTTAAGTAGTAAATATTATATGGTACTGTTACATTTTAAGCTGTGGTTAAGATTAAGTCACTCTTTTTTATAAAATCTTATATTACACATATTGATGGCTTTTTTGTTTCTGTAAAACTTTTTTTAAGCATTCAACACAGAAGTCTGTCTGCTCATGGCTGTTCTGAGGTAAGCTAATATTTCATAATTAATTTGTTGCAAGTTACATTTATCAACATTTTACCTAATAAGAGAAATTCATATTCTTTACATTTGTTTGGAATATTTTTGCAAGCAAAACTTTCTTATCCAGGTTGTCTTATTGCCAAATTATGTCTGCAAAAAAAAGCTTTCTTTTGGATTATATAGTTTGGAAGGGCTGACCAAGTGAGGACCTTATTGTGAATTAGACTGATTGTGAACACAGTCTGTTTGCAATGAAAGAAAAAAAATCTTTTCTTTCATTGCAGCAGTTGAAAATAGTTTTCAGCTAAGCTTCAAAATATTGAGTGGGACAGTGGGTTAGAGTGCAGTACTGCAGGCTACTACTGCTGACTGCCGGCTGCCTGAAATTTGGCAGTTCAAATCTCACCAGACTCAAGGTTGACTCAGCCTTCCATCCTTCCAAGGTGGGTAAAATGAGGACCCAAATTGTCGGGGGCAATATGCTGGCTCTGTAAACCGCTTAGAGAGGGCTGTAAAGCACTGTGAAGTCTAATTGCTATTGCTATTTTTCTGATGTTCTGTGGCTAATCCTATCTTTGGGAAAGAACAAATAGGTTGGAGGTCAACTATTAGCTGACTTCTTTTATTATTAATTATACTTTCCTGTTGACCGGTTGAGGGAGTTCTAGCTAGCAATTTGGATAGATAGAGCACCATAGGGAGACCAATTGCCAGAGTCAGAAAACTGCTCCAAAAAGTAAAAGGGTAAAACCAAAGGCTTCAAGTAAATAGTAATAGTAGCAGGCTTATGTATCAACCCATAGTGTTTTACAGCACTATGTTTTACAGCGGTTTACAGAGTCAGCATATTGCCCCCAACAGTCTAGGTCCTCATTTTACCGACCTTGGAAGGATGAGTCAATCTCGAGCCCTGTCAGGATCGAACTTCAGGCTGTGGCAGTTTGTGCTTGCAGTACTGCATTCTAACCACTGTGCCACCAGGATTTGCAAAATATGGTTTGCAAGAGATCTGTTTTTGCTATGTAGTCTATGGCTTGTGTCTACCCTGCAAAGAGCTGTCAAGTCAAGTTGTACTCCAGGTTTGTAGGACAGTATGCAAATTATTTTGTTGGCTCTTATATATCCAGGAGTTCACAGGGAGAGAAGGAACTGTTATAGTTTGGCATCATACCTAAATTTGAACTACCTACTTCCTCTCAGGTTGTCACCACCAGGTAGTTTAAATAATGTACATTTAGCTTAAACTATGAACTTTAATAATTTTAATATATAATTTGATTTTTGAAATAAGATTTTAAATTGTATTTTTTTAATTCCCTTAGGCAAATCTAAAAAACAAAAATATGAAATTGGATTATCACAAATCATTTCCATGCATGTATAAAGATTGTGATGGAAGAGAACTTGTACCTGTCTTATGTGCTTATTGTGAAAAACAATTTTGCTTAAGGTGAGCAAAGGCAATGATCTAACAAATCTTATCCTATTGTTCTGTAAAGTACCTAGTGAATATTTGGCAATCTATTATTTCCAGGCACCGTCACCAGTCAGACCATGAGTGTGAGAAACTAGAAATCCCTCAGGCTCGTATGGGTGTCACTCGGCAACTGATTAAAGATATTGTAGGTAAGTGCAGAAGGATTTTTTTTAAAAAATATTGTTTCCTCTGATAGAGTGTTCAGAACTCCATGTTAGAATAGAGCACATATCCAGCGATCCATGCCCTTAAGCTGAATAAATCCTGCTTTGAAAGAATTGCAGAGATTAAGCTGCACCCTCTAAGCTCAGTTGATTACAATCAGAATTTGAAGTCTTTCTTCTGAACTGAATTGCATACGGTAGCAAAGCAGTACTCCATACTTCATACTCCAATGTTTACTTTTTTTCAACATATACCCAGAGTTATAATCCCCATATAGTATTTATAAGGATGACATCGGAGGCTGAAATTTGTTCTGCAGTATGGCAATTTCCCACTTACTTAACAAATTTTAAAAATGAAAAGAAACAGATGGATTGTTGAGCCTGGCATGCAGCAAGACAGATCATCTCTGGGAATTTGAGTGTCCATGAACATCATGCTCCCTATCTTTGCTACATATTGAAATCTGCAAGAATAGATTGTAGTATAACTCAAAGCCTTTTTTCAATAACAATACTGCTGTTCCATAGTGTTTTATATTAAAATAATTACACAGTACTGTAGAAGCTTCTTTTCTCATACTAAGGAATTCCTAAGCATCCCTTCCTTTAGATTTCATTGCTGTCACTTCTCAGTCACACGTTGAATATTGGGAACTGTCAGGATTTGAAGATCAGGGAAGAGACTGCATCTTAAATAGACAAGTGGGGAGAGGCAGCACTTTCTTCCAAGATAACTGCGCTCAGCATTTAGAAAAAAAAGAGGGATAGGTAATTTAACCCAGTGAATGTCTGTATATTTTTAGATTCTAAAAAAGAAGCCACTGCAATTAAAAAATGCAGAGGAGCCAAGAACCCTGAAACAGCTGCAAAAGTGGCCCTGATGAAACTAAAAATGCACGCATGTGGGGAGAAGTCTGTACCGCAGGTAAATCATGCTCATGGATTAGACAAATACATTTCAGAATAACTGTAGTATTTATTCTCTAACAATTTTTTTTTTAATCCCACAAATTTGTTTCAAGGGTGGTAAGGGGGACTGTTGCTTACATGTAAAATGTAGATTTGCTGAAGTGAAGGAGGAAGGTGGAATTTGTCTTAAAATTATAGTTCTGGGGTGACAGATTTATGCATTGGTGGAGAAATGCAAGTTTCTTTTAAAGCAATAAGATAAATGGAATGTGCAACTAGGAACTATTTTAACACTGCACCTTGGTTTTTTTTCTTTTCTCTCTTATAGACAGACAGAATCTATTTCCAAGTATTTTTACCCAAAGGAAGCAAGAATAAAAGTATACCCATGTACTTTTGCAGCAAATGGAGCATTGGCAAAGTGATAGATTCTGCAGCCCACTTAGCAAGCCTTAAAAATGACAACAACAAAACCACAGCCAAGGTAAATCAATTGAAGCAATATTGTGGGAATTCCAAATATTTGGATTTAAGTGATTAACTTCCTCCCCTCCCAATTTTCAGAAATTAAGACTTTGCCACACAGCATCTGGAGAAGCCCTGCCTTTGGATCACGCAGTAGAATCGTGGATAAACTCTAAAGAATCACCGCTATATAATGGGGGAAATGTGATTCTGGAATATCTTGATGACGTTGAATTTTTAGCAGATGCAGATTCTTATCTATAGTAATTATGGAAAATACTGCTTTTGTATTTATTGTATCAGATTGAACATGAGAAGACTTTTTGTTTTACTAGCTCTATGGTACAAGAGTGACTTTTCCTATGAAATGGGAATTCAGTTTAAAAAGAAATCTGTATTTATGTTGTTTTCTCAAGTGGGCAAATACATTTGTCATACATGTCATCCCATGTACCAAAAATTGAGTTCAGACTGACAGATACTCAACTGAAAAGTCTACCTGTGGTGCTTAATACATGTGGGTTATTATAAACTTAGTATTCAAGTACAGCAGGTGATTGTGTTATTTGCCTGCTGTTTTCTGAACCAGTTAAAATAAATGAAGTTGAAATAAAATCCCAAAATAGGGTTATTAAACGTAGTGGAAGATTATTCTATTTTATTTCACAAGATTTTGCCTATTCTATTCCTGTGATCCAGCTAATGGAGAGTGACTCACATATACAATCAGTCAGTCATAGATGCTCTTTTGGAATTTTAATATTTATTTTGAAAACCATTCTGTGTTTACAGTTCACTTGGATATTTAATTTTGATGTTACCTGGATTTGGGATCAATTAAATGGTTCAAAATGTCAATACAACATTATGACTGTCTTACAATTGTATCAACTATTAATAGTTTAATTTTTTCAACCCTGAGTTTTATTTGTCAAAAATATTTGAAGTAATGTAATTAATATTTTCAGAGAAGTGCACTATTGGAGAAAGTGACACCATTACAGTCAATTTGCAATTCTATCAGCTACGGAAGCAGAAATATTTGTGTTCGAAGCTGTGCGTGGTCATATAAAAACCTGGAACAACCAAGCCATTTTTTTTCTTATAAATTATAATGTGTATTTTATAAATTATATACCATGTTACAATATTACAATATATTTTCTCTTTATGAAAAAGGAGATTTGGAATTTGGTTTGGTGATAGGTGATATTGTAGATTAGCCATACAGTACATTTGGCTAATCTAGTACACAATATAAACGAGAAATACAAAGAAGGAAAACCAATGAATCACAATACCGAGCGTTGGACATATATCTGCATGGTCAAAGTATCTTTTAAACATTAAAATACTAATTGCTCGTGGGCAGTTTGGAAAGACACCGTGTTGAAATACATTCATAAGAAAGGTTAACTACTTTGGGTTTTATATTTTTGAAAGTAATATAAGACTGGGGAAGGAAATCATGGCAAGTGTGTCCAGCAGCTCCTTTTTTAGGGCGATGCAATGCTATTTTTTCGTAACATCTTAAATGAAATATTTTTTACAATCAAAGAATGCCGTTCTCTCCTTCTGACCGCCATTTATCTCCATTCCTTAATAAACCCACTCCCAATTTCGGAACAGAATGAAGCAATTAAAGGCACAAATTGATTTTTAAAAAAACCCAGACCTCTGTATCAAAACTGCTTTTATTTTTCCCTTCGTATTTACAAGCAAAGTACAAATGATCTACTCGCCTATTTGGTATGCCCGATTCAGGCCGATATGCACGTGCGAATTCAAAACGTAAAGATGCCCGAATTTTGTTCAGTTACGCTGAGCCCTCGCGTAGAAAGGAAGGTTCATTTTGCCGGGAAAGCGCCGTGGAATTTCGCCGCACCCCACGAACATCCGAACTCTCGGCAACCAATGAAAGCACGATTCTTCGCACGAGCCGCGCCTCGCTCTTCCAGGCTCGCGCTGCCTGGAACCATCAGACACAGTTGCAATGGCAGCGCAGGAGCAGAGGGGGGGGGGCGGCTTAAGTCCTTGCAGCGCCTGCGCAGTGGGTTCTGCTGAGGCGGTGCCTAGTCAACCGGCTTTGCCAGTACCCGGTAGCTGCTGCAAAAAAAATTGGCCTCCTAACGGTAAGTCCCGGGCTGGCGAGATTGCCTGTTTTAAGCGGTGATCTGATTTAATTCTAGGGTTGTCTTTGTTCTTTCTTCCAACTGTTTCTATTGCTTTGCCACCGCAGCTCGTAGGGTTCAGAGAGTCGACTGCGCTCCAACACGTTGACCCTTATCACGGTGTCATGTATGTTAAGGTCGAGCCTTGGGTCATAGAAAATCCGACGAAAATCCGACGCTGGATTTAATGGAAGCGGGAAAATGTCGGGTTTTTTCCCCGGACAAATCCATTATATATGCAAGGCCGGTACTTTCAAAAAACATAATTGCAGCCTTGCTTTTGCATTGTTCATTGTGTATCCATACAAAACAGGAAGTGACAATCCTACCCCCCTTTTTTTAAATTCTCAAAAGCTACAAACGTCCTTGTTGGATTCTGGAAATTGATTTAGCATAGAGGCCCCACTATTCCTTGTATAAATGTCCCCTAAAAGCCTGGCTACATTTATTTGGAAATAGGCACAGAGAAAAGACTGCTTTGATGTGCCGCTTCTACTTTGAAGAAAATGTACACTAGGCTAGATCAGGCAGGCAGTAAATGACATTCAAGGGCACAAAAGACCCTCCTCAGCCAGGAATTATCTCTCCAAGACCACTTCCTCTGCTGTAAAGGAAGATCAAATAGTATTGAAAGAAGAGAATCATTGCTCCAGTTCCATCCTCTTGCTGACTTTATGTGGGCAGTAAGATGTGGAAGATTCCCAGGGGAAGGGGAAGACCTAAATGATCAGACATGGTTAGTACTTGGATGAGAGGCCACCAGGAGATCCCAGGACTTTATGCCAAAATGGGAAATGCAGAAAATGTAATTCTGAAAAAGGAAATGGCAAGCTATTTTATATTGTTGCCTAGAAAACAGTAAAGAAGCCTGTGCCCTTTGACAGTCTTGCCACTCCCATCCTGTTGCACTATGCCATCCCCTCATTTCCTGGTGGCTTTCCTCTGCATGGAACAGCAGGATGGATGAGGAAAAGCAGACATATCTCAGAACCACTAGGATGTGGGGAAGCTAGAAAAGGAGGATAAAGGCAGAAAGAGGTCATGAAAACCTGTCTGCAAACTTGGCTGGAGGAGGAATATGCCTCCTGACATAGCAGGAATCATCTCTAAGATAGGAAAAAGAGTGCTCAGTGAAGCTAAGGTGAAAAAGCTCAATTTTCCCAGAGATGTTCTTTTGCCATTTGGTGTTTTCTAATTATAATTGAGGAAGTAGGCAGGTACTCCCTAGCAATACTGGATAGAAGCTAACCAGCCTGAAGCAGAAAGAGATGGCCTTTTCTGATGCACATAGGGAATCTAATGAGTGCTAGGAAGGGGTTAGATCAGTGATTCCCTATGACCACTATCAAGGTTCAATTGCTGGCAAAGGATAAGGAAGAGCCTGCAAACATAAAGTAATAATGAACCTTCAGATAAGCAGATTGGATCTAAGAGTGTCAGAATTGTGTTCTGGATTTAACAGAGGCAGAATTGTGCTCTCAGTAGGTGCTGTCTCAAAGGATGCTGAAAAGATGATAACTTACATTCCCCATTTCAGAAAATGTTCACGCTATTTCCATTCTATACTGAATTCACAAATTGCTTGGCCAGGAGAAAAATAAAGAAAACAGCTGGATATAATTAAGTTGTTGTATTAGCTAACACAAGTTAATCAAAATCTAATTGGTAGTATCCATTAGCAGACAAAGAGAATGTGAGTGGGATTTGTTTGTTGAATTCTCTGCTACTTTCCAAAAAACAATGGGCTCAACCCCTTCATCCCTTCACTATGTTCCTAGTTGGCCCTCCATGTGTGTAGGATAAATTTGATTTTCTTCAGTCCAGAGCAATGTTTCATTTTATAATAATTAAGCTATACAATAAGTTGCATTTTCTCGTTGTTAATCTGCTTAATTATTTTAGTCATTAAGTTCTCCCTAGATTTGAGGGTGGGGTTTTCCCCATTTTTGGCATAAATCATCCACCATTATTTATTTATTTATTTATTTTATATGCTGCCGATCTCACTATCAAGAAATCTGGGAGGATTTCTGTCCCAAGATTAGATTCAAATCCTGTTTTTAAAAAATCCAATTAATTGCATCCGCCTAAACTCATTGTAAATATCATTGTAAATATCACCTGTGCTGGATCATAATAAAAAAATGGAAGCCTGGACAAAGATATTTTTCATGCATCAACCTGTTAAAGAGTATTTATATACATTCTTCCAGACTTGTATCTTTAAGCATAAATAGAAAAACATTTCATATTCAAAGAATTTACTTCCAAGCAAATACATGTATATTTTTAGCTGTGATCCCAAAATTCTGGAACAAAACAATGCTTAAAAGCAAACAAAATCCCTAAGCTTTTCAATCAAAGAAATTTCTAAGGAAGATACCAGGCACACCAATGTTAATCTTTATTTGTGTATCATCTATAGTATGTGGGTATAAAATCTGAACAAGGGAAATCCAGAGTATGAAGTTAATCAGACTGAAGACAAAGATTCTGGAAAGAATTTTTTTTTTCTCAGCATCAGTACTGTACAGTATTTTACAAGTTAAAAGTAACTAAAATATTATATTCTAGGTAGATCAAGATGGCTGATCCTTGGGAAGAATGCATGAACTATGCAATTGTTTTAGCAAGAAAAGCTGGTGAGGTATGAATAATTTACTTTCTATTGGGATTAGAAAAACATTTAAAATATCATTCTCAAAAATGGTTTAAATGTTCAAGTACTGATTTTAAATTTAGCCTTCACAGCTTGGAAATTGTGGCTAGTGACCAATAATGAATAATTGTATTAACATATTTCAGTACTGCTGTAAAAACTATAAAAATAATGAATTGAGGGACACTTGTGTCAGCTAGGCCCTAAGCTGCCATCTCTGCTTAAGAATATTAACTTTTCTGAGAAGTTGTACGTGTTCAAGAACCTGACTTGTATTTCTGTCTATTATCTAAGCAATACAAAGAAATGAGGGTTTTACAGAGCAAACAAGAAATCACATATATTTTAAAATATGAAAATAAATATAAGATTTAGAAACCCTAAATCATAGTCAACTTATAAAAACAATTAACCAGTTCATTTATAAAATTGTATAAATTGTATAAAATTGTATACTTCCTATGGTGCCCTCATATGTAAAGGGTTCTTCCATTTTCTACATTTTTATTCATTACAAATGTTTGTACCTTGTAAAATAAGAATTGAATCAGAGTCTTTCAGTATAATTTTTCTTGCTGCTTCTATGCCTTGCCCCAATAGACAAGTTTTAACTTAAGTCTTACTGATAATTAAGAATATTATTTATCATGTCCTGTTTTCAAAATAATCATATAAAGATTTTTCTGCACAGGTAATCCGGGAGGCATTGAAAGAGGAAATAACTGTCATGATTAAAAGTTCTCCAGCAGATCTAGTCACAATCACTGATCAAAAAGTGGAAAATATGATTATATCTTCTATAAAAGAAAAATATCCATCACACAGGTACAGCGTGTTTTATGATGTTAATTGCAAAAGAGAATGCCTCTAAAATACAGGTCTGATCTCAGCAAAGGTACCCATGAATATGATCTTGGACTTATCAATTAACTCATTGAATTTTGTAATAATGTGAAATGGCTGTGCAAAAGGCAAACACAATTTAGGCCATGTTAATAGAAGCAATAATAGAATAAATAGATTCCAAATCAGGGAAAGATATAATTCCACTATGTGCTACATTGGTCTGAGTCCATGTTGAAACCTTGAGGTTCCATTTAAGAAAGATTCACAGAAAATCTTGCAAGGGTAGCAATAATAACTGAGTGGCTATAAATCAAATGTTACAAGGGAAGAATAAAGAAACTGGATATACAGGTGGTCTTTGACTTGCAACTGGTCACTTAGCAAAGTTATGACAGACAACCCCCCCCCCCCAAAAAAGCTACTTAAGACCCTGTTTTGACATTATGACCACTGCACTGCCCCCATTCACCCTGGTAACCAATCTCAGGGATGTTCCAATGCCCCCACCTATCTCCCCCCATCCCACCTCACCAAATCCCCATAGGCCTTGGACTGCTTCCCCTCCCAGTGAGTTCCTAAAGGGCCTTGGGTCTGCTTCCCATCCCCCATTACCCATCAAATACTTATCAGTTGCTATCATAACTCAAGGATTGCCTATATTGTTTCCCAATTACATTGACTAGGAATTACAGTATTGACTCTTGTGATCTTAACACATCTGGAGATATTAGAGTGAGAAAAGGTGCACCAGACTATATACTTCTAAGTACAGAAGTATTAACTACATGGACCAATTACTCCGTTGTTCAGGAAATAACTTTGTAACGATTCAATTTTGTAATGATTAAGACTGATGGTCTTTAAAAAAATTAAAACGACCTTAAAAGTAGTTTACTAGATGAGTTACGGCTTTTAAAGATATAGTGTTACTTTATGATGCATGTATATTAAACATGAATTTACAATCTGTTGTCTGTCTTTGTATATTGTTGTTCATTCTAGCTTTATCGGAGAAGAATCTGTTGCAGCTGGTGCAGGAAGTATTTTGACAGATAATCCCACATGGATTATTGACCCTATAGATGGAACAACTAATTTTGTGCATAGGTACTTTTTTCAGCTATTACTACATATTATTTAGAGGATGATCTTTGTTTCTGTTTTGGTATGAAAATGTTAAAACATGTTTTTCAGTATTTTCTTTAGGAGTGTCTAGAATAATATTATCCAAATTTTACTTTTCTAATTTACAGTTGTTGCTTCTGTCCTCATTTTACAAAGGCAATATATTTCTCTTTTTGATCTTCAAGGTTTCCCTTTGTAGCCGTTTCAATTGGCTTTGTAGTAAAGAAACAGGTAACTGATTTTTCATTTTACTTTAACTTCTAATATTTCTAATTGGAAAAAATGTTTTCACTGCAACCTCTTTCTATAATGTAAAGTTGGACTGTTAAAGATCTATAGGTGTTGCATTTCTCTTATAACAGATGGAATTTGGAATTGTGTATAGCTGTGTAGAAGACAAGATGTATACTGGTCGAAAAGGAAAAGGAGCCTTTTGCAATGGACAAAAACTCCAAGTATCAAAACAACGAGGTAAAGTTTTGGCATCTTTGGTTTCTGTGCGTTAGGGTGGGAATTCATTTTACAGAGCTCCATAAACTTCAGGAAGCAGAGGACTGTGTTAGCCTATTTCACACCAATTATGCAATGATTACTGTATCCTGTTTAACAGCTCTCCACCTTTTTAGTCTGGAATTCCTTTGCCTTCTTATTCTTTGAGAGTTTTTTCCTTCTTAGTTCCTTTGCCAAGGAACTTCTTTTCATACTTAAGGCTTGAAAGCAGTCACTGTCTCTCTCAGCCCAAATCACTTCACAAGGTGGTTGTTGTGAGGAAAATAGGGGAAAGGTGTGTTGGATATGTTTGCTGCCTTGAATTATGTGTAAAATAATAAAGGCGGGATACAAATAAATAAAGGCTTTGCTTGTTTACACTTCCGCATCCCGTTGTGGCTGATATCAACCTGCAGTTGAGAAAGATTCTTTCCACTTTTTCACCATTTCTCATTCTATAGGACAAGGTCTCTCCTTTGAGTTTTTTGTTTGTTTGTTTGTTTGTTTGTTTACTGGCCTTATTATATCTCGACCTTTTCCATTGACTTTCACTTTTCAAATTTCTTTTCATCCTAAAATTGTAAGATCACCATAGCCCTTTCTGTTGTTGGCTTTCTTCCTAAAATCTTCTTTTTCTTCCAATAATTAGTTTGGTGTAATGGTAAAGGTGGAAACCACAAGGCTTCAGCCCTAGGTACAAAAGCTGGCTGGGTGACCTTGGGTCAACCCTTCTCTCAGCCTTCACAAGGTGGTTGTTGTGAGGAAAATAGAAGGAGGAAGGCGTATTAGGTATGTTCACTGCCTTGAGTTATATGCATATAAAAGAGCAAGATAAAAATATAATAATGTCTTCCAGAAATCCGCACAGACTTCTTTTGTTCTTATATTACACTGAGAAATTGCCTTGAGGGATGTAAATACTTAAATGTACTTCCATAATTTACATTGCAAATCGTTTGAAAACAGAGATGAGCTCATCTGATGGCAGTCAGCCAGAGAAGTATATGAAATGTTTCTCTTTGATCTATAACTGCCCCACTTAGTGCAAAAAGATTGATCAAATGCCCTTGGAAATGGAGCTTACTCTGTATGTGTTCTCTTAGCACAGAGGTGTCAAATTCAAGGCCCATGTGCTGAATCTGGCCCGTGATGTGGTCACATCCGGCCCACGGGGCCATCCTGGAAAATGTAAGGGACTGGGCCCCGTCGCTTCAACCCAGTTTACCCGCATCGCTTCAGCCCGGTCTACCCAATGTGAATAGGAAACATCGGGCCAGTGTGGCTTCATCCCAGTCTACCCAATGCAAAGAGAAAACATTCCAGCAGTTTGGGGAATGGTGTCAAGCTGGCCATGCCCACCCAGTTGGCCATGCCCATCCAGGCCCCCAAGGTCAACCACAGCCCTGATGCAGCCCTCAGTGAAATTGACTTTGAACCCCTGTCTTAGCACATAATTAATATTGCTTCTGTGCTAACTGGCAATAGGTATGCTATTCAACCAATCTGCTTGATACCTCCATGCCATTTCAGAAAAATTGTCTGCCTTTTTTTTTTATTTTTTTGAAGCATTGCCAAGATGTTCTGTGCCTGTTTGCCATTGAATTAAAATTTTCATTAAAAGAAAGTGAATTTGTGGGAAACAGTACAGAGGATATCTGACTTGGACAGTCAACAGGAGAATCAACTTGGAGAGTACCATATATCTGAATAAAATGCAACCTTATTGTTCATGTAATATCTGTAGGGTACCCAGGTTCAATTGTCAGGGCTAGAGGATTGCTCAGAACTTTGTGGGACATACTGTATTTTTCGGAGTATAAGACACATCGGTGTATAAGACGCACCAAGATTTTGAAGAGGTAAGTAAGAAAAAAAAGGTTTTTGCCCTCCCTGGCTTCCAGGAGCACTCTGCAGGCCTCCCAAACCCTCTGCGCGCCCCATTTTTCACAAAAACAGGCCGGTTTTTTTTGCAAAAATGGGACGAGCGGGGCGGGATTTGGGAAATGGCTGTATTTGATATATAAGATGCACCAACATTTCCACCCTCTTTTAGGAGGGAAAAAAGTGTGTTTTATACTCCAAAAAATACAGTAATTACTTATATTCTTTAACAAAGATTTACACAATTTAGTTTATTTTCTTCTTCATATTCAGGTCTTTTTCCTCACCCTTCTAGGCATTAGATACAAAATAAGTAACAATGTGCTTTAAACAATATTTTATATTAAAATAGTTGATTTTGCCTTTTTTAACAGCACTGGTCAAATGTAAATTAATGGATGCAATTTTGTTTTATTCTGCAGACATTACAAAAGCACTCTTAGTATCAGAATTGGGGTCCGACCGTGATCCAGAAGTTATAAAAACAGTTCTTTCTAATATGCAAAAGCTCCTTAGCATTCCTATTCATGGGTACGGTATCTTTTTTATTTTGATTTATTTGTAATGAAACATCACTACAATGCAGATATTGCTAAGAAGATGAAAATGTCCCCATTATTCTCTCAGTCCACGCAAAGATCCAAATTAGGACTTCTGTTTCAATACATTGTCCCAGATGATATAAGCAGAAAGCAGTATAGTATAGTAAAGTAAAGTAAAAAGAATGTTGATTGTAAGCCGCACCCTACTTTTTATGACCAAGGAACTATGTGACTTTGTACGCAAAGTATGAGTGGCAGTGCTGGAGGAAGAAAAAAAATAATTTAGGTTAGGAGTGAAGAAGAACGGAGGTTAATCATTTGTGCAGAGGTGTGCCTGTTGGTGGCAATGCAAACGTTTATTTGCCAGTTTTGAGATTTGTGGGCCAAATGTCACTGATTTCCAAATGCACTGACAGATTACCATTTAATGCATTATCTTATTAAATAATCTGTACACAATCATAAAAATATATAATATACAAAGTCTCAGAAGGTGATTGGTGAAGGCAAGGGAGATAGTTTTTTGTCATTGCACCTCGTACAACGAAATTAAATGCCATCTTCAATGTACATTATAATTATAAAAATAAAACACAAACACATCCTTCACATTCTATACAATTGAATGTCTATTTAGTAATTGAATTTTATACAATAGTATAAAAGGGAAAGTGTTAATGTAAACATTTCTAAGGCGTTGGAAAGGAAGATAGCTTCAATTCAACAGGAACAGTCTGTTTAAAAATAATTTAAACTTGACCTATCTAACCTGGTAGTGTGTTTTAATTTTCAACCTCAGCCGCCTAGAGTTACCTTGATAAGCGGCCTATAAACTTTATAAATAAATAAATTGTTGAATGCCATCAGTTCAGAGGTAGTAGCTAGAAACAGGACCCAAGTCCACTGAATAATGGAAAGAGATATTTGGATGTTGCACTTGATTTTCAACATCCAGAAGAGTTTGTTTCTTACCTTTCTATGATGTATGTTGCTGATTTCCAAATGCGCTGACAAATAACCATTTAATGCATTATCTTTATTAAAAGAATCTGTACACAGTAATAAAAATTTATAATGTGCAAATTCTCAATTCTAGCTGATTGAAAAAGGTACATATTGAATAATTAAGATAGGATGATGTAGTATGCTATTATGAAGACTAATATCCTGATATTGGCTACATCCAGATTCGGGTACATGCACTTTATTCTGCTAAGTTCCACTCGGCTCCCCAATTCAGAGTTTGTTCCGGTGCTTCAGCAGCCCAAATGATTAGTCATTAACTTCAATGCCTAAATAATAGGTTGTAGTAATTCTGTTACCTGTTTTAGGATTAGAGCAGTAGGGACAGCAGCTATTAATATGTGCCTGGTGGCCACAGGAGGAGCAGATGCCTATTATGAGATGGGAATTCACTGCTGGGACATGGCAGGAGCTGGAATTATCATTCTTGAAGCAGGGGGAGTGCTGCTCGACATCTCAGGTAAAATATGTTGACAACAAAGTAAAGCCAGTTTTGTATAGTTAACAGTTCGTGACTAAGACTGTTAAAGAACTTAAGCAGTTAAGTATTTTCCACTCAGGGATACAAACCTGAGAATTGCCTTGTAGAGAGGCTGAGAATAACAAAACGTTCAGGATACACATCATCATGCAAATGTTGCAACTTCCGTATTCGTGTCAAATATCAGGAATTAGGTACATCACAACAGCATTTGCATGATGACATCATAAGGGTTTGATGCAATGCTGTTAATTTCTACTATGTTGTACCCTGCTCGGAATCATAAAATAAGAATTATCCTGATTTATGTTTTTCCTTTGTAACATGCAAAATGTCTCTCAGCCCGTTTTTTTGGGGGGGAGGCCAAAAAAGCCTCAAAAATGGGCCAAAAAAAGCCCCCCAAACGGGCCGGAAAAAGCCTCAAAAATGGGCTAGAAAAAGCCTCGAAAATGGGACCGAAAAAGGCCCCAAAACAGGGTGTGCGGAGGCCAAAAAATGGCTGGTTTTGGGCGGTGCTTTGGAAATATTTGGTCTATAAGACACAGAGACATTTTCACCCCCTTTTGGGAAACAAAAAAGTGTGTCTTATAGTCTGAAAAAATACAGTAGTTTAAGGAAAATAAAATTTAATTCCTGAAACAATATTCAGTTTGCACCTCTGCTGATTTAGGTCACTTTATCAATGAATTAGTAGAAATAAGTCAGATATATAGACTTGTGTGTTCAATAGATGTATGTGTTTGGTTTTCTAGGAGGACCATTTGATTTGATGTCAAGAAGGATCATTGCTGCAAATTGTCAAGCAATAGCAGAGCGGATAGCAAAAGAGATTCAGATCATTCCTTTGAAAAGGGATGATGCAGTGAATTAAATATCTGATCACATGGCCTCTATTTCACAAAGAACTTCTTTGATGCTCATTCACTGTACCTGAGTAAATATAGGCTCAGTTATCCATCTTGATACGTCAAAATCTGTTGCTGAAATCCTTCCCCCCTCCAATGTTTTAAACATTTCTTTTATTATTTATTGTGTGTGCAGCACATTTTTAAATGTCATGCTTTCTTGTCTCTGACAAGAAAATAAATGGGATATGGTGCAAAAGAGGATGGAGTAATTCATCTATATAATTAATAGTTCAGAACACATTTGACTGTCCATACAGTTCCATGTGACATTTTTTTCCTTTGTATATTATAAGGGAAAAGAATAAAATCCCTAGCAAAATGCTTTTTCCTCTTTCCCCTTGCAGCTACCATGATCATACTGTTCTTTCTTCACCAACTTGATTTCCTTGCTTAGTAATGGATGTATTGTTTCAAATGTATGTGAAACAACGTGCTGAGAAAATTCATTGCTTGAAAAATCTTTCCCACTGATGCTTCCTATTTATAAGAGAAAGAATGCCTTCTGTTAACTTTCCTTTTACATGTTTTATTCATAGTTTATATAAGTGTTTCCATAAACTGCAATACTAATTATTGTATGGGGGTATATAGCAAACACAATAGCAGAACAGAAGGTATGACCAAACTAAAACTAAAAATCTTACCATAGATTTGAGTAGAATAATACAACCGTATTTTGTATCAGATTAAGCCACCATTAGTGTATTTTGGTCTCTTAGAATGGCAAGAATCAAATAAGTGTTTTTTTTAATATTGAACTTTTATTGAATTAGGCATTTTTGTTTTATTTGGTATGTGAACATATGTGTGGTTTAATCATTTATTTCCAGTAAACTGGATGATTTGAAGAAGATATTTAATCCAGAGTTGGATTCATTCTTAGAAATACTAAGATGTGAAGAAGCTTTACAAAGCTTTATGACATCTAGAAGGTTGGAATCATATATTAATGCTTGTGATGTGCAGAACTCAAATCTAACCATAACTTTAACACAAAGATTTGCATGACAGAATAATTCTGATATACTAATGACATATTCCCAAATTGATGATAAATCATAAATGTAAGATTTCAACCTATTTTATTCCAGGAGTTAGCAATGGAATGTGAACAGGCATCAACCATCCAGATGTCCCGATGTCCCTGAAATGAAGTAAAAATGTTTTTAAAATCCAAATAGCCCAAATAGTTTACAACTGTTTTCAATTGTTGGGGATGCCTTTCTTACAAGTTCATACAATGCTATCTAGCCCTGAAAAAGGTTCCTGATTTTTTTCCATGCGTATTTTTTATCTTCTTGTGTTTTGGGTTAAAAACTTTATTATGTTAGTACTCTCACATTAGCTATACCTATGCAAGCTCTGACATATTGGAAGAATGACTTGTTCCAAAGTAGTGATAAGTATACATATAATTTTCACTGATAAGTTTTTTCCCCCAGCTCATTTCCTTTCAAATTGTTTGAGTTTAGCCTCATGTAGAAATAAACTGTTCTTAGCCTAATACTCATTTCCTGTTGATTTTACTTGCCTATCAATCTCTGGCTTAACTCTGGGTATCTTGGAATCCACTTTTGTGATGGTTGTATGGAAACAAGATTTGGTAAAGAACAAGCCAAATAGGAATACCTGGACTTCTGCAAAATATCTGAGCTCAGAATACTACAATAAATTGATTTATATTGTAAAATGTAAATTGTTTTAAAATTTATTATGTTTAATAATGTGTTTAAAATAAATATCAGTTTTGTCAGTTATAAATTATCTCTTTAAATGTTTTTTCTCCTTCCTATTCTTTTCAGAAATCTACAAACTGCAGCTTCTATCTAGCAATTTATCAATCTTTTTAAAAAAATCATTACAATAGTTTTCTTAAACTATTCCTGAAACTCTTCCATCTTGTCCCATCTTCTAAATATAATTGCTGGAAACAGCACTACCATTATACAATTTATACTGTTGCCTTTTTTTAAAAAAAGTATTAAGTTTACAGACAATAAAAAAAAAGATTTACAAAATGGCAAGACAAGAATGAGAAAGGAAAAAAGGAAGAAATGGATAGCTCTCCTTATTTTATTTGAAAAATACGTTTTCTTTGATTTATTAAATTGGTTCCCCAAAATGCATGAAACTGGACCAGCTACTCCTACTTAAATCTGCCAGTAGAGGGACTCATTTCACTCATTTCAAATACTTCTCTTTGCTTTCCTGATGAATACAGTTGTCCTATTTATAATACACTGAAGGAGTCTTCTGCTTTTCAGTTTGCTATTCTTCTCAACTGACAATGATGGCTTCTGTCTTGCCTAGCTATTTTATGATTTTGGATAGACTAAACTGAAATATCTGCCACTTCTGGTTGATTGTGAGATGTCGGGGGCTGTAACTAGCAGAACAATTATAAAGTAGATAGAGCAAGATCTTTTTTCCTAGTTTTACGAGATTAGATTTTTTCCCCACTTAGGGGACTTACATAACAGTCTCTGTATATTTCATGCCACAAAATTATGGAAAAATCATGCAATAAATTATGGGGCAATTAGAATTCTGGGGAGTCACAAACAGGTTTCCACTTTTGCAGTATAACAACAACAGTGCTTTGGTCCCAAAAGTTTCCTAATCCCCAGATAGATTCTCAAATTCCACATACCATGTTGTGTAGTTTTATCAGAATGCTTAACTGAATTTCAAAATGGAGAATTTATTGTCAAGTTCAATTTTTAAAAAAATATAAAAACGTGTGTGTGTCACACTCTATCTGATCTATTCAGTAAAGTTTTTGTGCAATCACTGATGCATGGCTTCTCATGATGATCTTTCCATTCTATTTCTACGTTAGTATCACACCTGAATCAGCAGTGTAATGAAACTTCAAAGACTGGCGTGATTCTAACGTATAGTAATATACGTTACTCTATACGTTAGTATAGAGCCTTAATTTTCAGCTAAAAAAAAACCCAACAGTTTTACTTTATTCTGTATTGGTTTGATTTTAACTTGCATAGTGGATCCCAATGCGGATGCTTTAAGAAGACTATCAGAATCAGTTCAGCAACTATGATCATTGAGAAAATAGTAATCCTATGATAAATAACATTGTGATTAAGATGTTGGACTTATTTCTCTTCAATCTTATTTCAGTATGGAATTCTTTCTGCATACAAGCACCATAATTAACATTGACATCACTTGAATAAGAAACAGGAAAATGTAACCTGGGAAAGAATTGTCTTATACTCTTTTGTAGACCCTGGTAGAAATGACATCATTGAAGATGTATTCCTGGAAGAAGAGAAAAAGATGCTAGTAGGAATTTAATGCACTCAGAAATTCCTAGTAAATGTACTATGTGTAACATCCATTTAAATGTACTATCATTAATATCCATTTAGATCAATTTTTCATCTGCTCAATCTGCTTCATCTGTCATCAATCCCACAATAAAGCAAAACAATAAAGCAAAAAATTTCCAAAACCTGAAACTAAACCTGACAGGAATTGAGCTGACCCTACAAAATGAGAAGCAGATACTGAGCCAGATCTGCATTGCAGTGACCATAATGTTTGCAACAGTAATACCATGAGGTCAAGACTACAAAATTAGGGATGTAGTTATTTTTTTAAAAAGTTTGTATAATCGCCTATCTTGTATCAAACAGGGTGGTTCCCAATCACCAATTAAAACAAGATTGATGGAAACAATATAGTACACATATCAAAACCATTAATGTTAAAAACCTGGCACCAAAGTTAAGCTTTCACATATAGACCCTTGCTAAATCTTCTCGGGCACCTTACCCTATTCAAGAACTTTAGGGAAAAGTTAGGATTTCAGTGCTTTTTGTAAGGCTCGGAGGATAGAGGCCTGTTGAACTTCAAGGGGAAAAGTGTTCCATAGGGTATGGGCTACCACGGAAAAGTCATATTTCCTAAATCCCATAAAATGGCAATGTTTAAGGTAAGGGAATAGGAGCATGCCCATTCTATCTGATCTGGTAGGATGGGTAGATGTCCTTAGGAAAAGACGGTCCTGCAGATAACCAGGCCCTGCACCATGTAAGGCTTTAAAGGTAATAGCCAATACCCTGAATTGCATCCAGAGGGAAACTGGTGCAATGCAGCTTGCACAACAGAAGTGCTTTGTGGATAAACTTAGGGACACCCATCACTGCACATGCTGCCATATTCTGGACAAGCTGTAGCTTCTGGGTGATCTTCAAGGGCAGGCCCATGTAGAGCGCATTGAAGCAATCCAAAAAGATTCTGCACTTTTGGAAGAACAAAGCTTTTTTCTTTTAAACTATGCTAATGCTATTTTTGCAGTTTACACTATAGCTTTCAAGGGCTTCCTATCTTAAAGTAACAGAAAACCAAGATGCTGATTTTCAATAATAATGATTAGACAATGATCTAGGGGCTTCCAAAAGGAGGTTGGAGCCGCATGTAATGTCAGGGACAAGCTTTCTTCCACATTGCATTATATTGGGTTACATAGCAGCCTGCCGATCTCTTACGTGCTTTAGTGGCTATCCACCAGTGGTGTGTTGCTCCCGGTTCTGTCTGGTTCTTGCGAACTGATAGTAAAAGCGTCGGGAGGCTCCGCCCACCTACCCGAACGTCATAATGGATGATCTGCGCATGCGCAGAAGCTGCCGTTGCGAACCAGTAGTAAAGGTAAGTAGAACCCACCCCTGCTATCCACTTATACAAAAAGGTATACTGGTAGTCCATGACTTACAACCATTCATTTAACAACTGTTCAAAGTTACAAGGCAGTGAGAAAAATGATCCATGACCAATCCTCACAATTACAACTGTAGCTATATCCCTGTGGCCACATGATCAAAATTCAGGTGCTTGGCAACCAGCATGGATTGCAACATCTGGGGTCACCTGATTGCCATTTGTGACCTTCCCAGCCAGATTCCAAAAAGTAAAATCAATGAAGGAAACCAAATTCACTTAACAACCGCATGATTCATTCAACAATTACAGTGATTTGCTTAACAACCTTAGCAAAAAAACAAAAAAAAATTGTAAAATCAGGTGCAACTCACTTAACAAAGCCTTGCTTAACAAAGTAAAGTCTGGCTCCAATTGTGGTTGTAAATTGAGGACTATCTGTAGTTTTTCTCCTCCAAACTAGCAAGTTATTCTCGAAAATTTTTAAGTAGAATCGATTACATTAAATATAAGAGTGACTTTGAGGTTGCAGTTTGAAGAAAATGCTCCTTGTCCCTCTTCCCCAGAAGAGGGGGAATTTTTTGTCATTTTTTAATTCTAAAAATAGTTGAGTGTAGTTCATAAAATAAAAAAGAAGTAAAAAAGAATTAAAGGATTGAGTTCACACAAGCATAATTCACAGCTCATACTGCCTGAGTTCAGCATTGAACAACTTCTGCAGATATAGCTAAAGAAACCTCGAAACTCCTTGGTAGCTGTTAAGGTATTCTGAACATCCCACAATTCCCAACATACTAATGTGGATTTAATAATTAACAAAATAATACTAAGATAATAACAGAAAATGAGAACAATTGAAATGTTACGTTGATAGTTGGGAATGCCATAGGAACAATGAGGTATATGATGTTTACTCTAAAATCAGGTCTTTGTGGGGCTTTATATAGAACTAAATAAATTAAAAGGCAGGGTAGATTGAAAAAAACTTACCAACACCATATTTCCGTCTACTATTTTTCTTTTGATAGTAGTGTGGTTGCCATTCCACTTCTGTATATGAATGAGGGTATCATTATCCTTTGTTACAATGCTCTAAAAATACACAGGAGGTTATGGGAACGATAGTTTCTTTCTCCCACCTTGTTAATTGAATCCCCTCTTTCCTCCCCCATACATCCCATTTTTCATTAGCTGACATTTATTTATGAATTGGTATCCCATCTTCATCATTTTTACAAATAACTCAAGGCAGTGAATATTTCCAACACACAACATTTCCTTCTTCCTCCTATTTTCTCTATAACAACAACCCCTTGGGTGAGTTGGGCTAAGAGAGAGTGACAGGTCCAAAGTCTTCCATCAGCCTTGCATGACTAAGGCAAAATTTGAACTCAAAATCTTCTGCTTTCTAGTCTGGTACCTTAAACACTAGACTGACATTCTAATACCCTGTTTCCCGGAAAATAAGACCTCCCCTGATAATAAGCCAATTCTGGCTTTTGAGCGCATGCCCCCCTTGAAAATAAGCCCTCCCTGAAAATAAGCCCTCCCCGAAAATATTTAAATGCTTGCACAACTGGTCCCCGCCATTTCCTCCGGTTCGGGTTAGGGAAACAAAGCTGGAGATCAGGTAAGATGGCAAGAGGAACCCCGTCTTGCTCCATGCACCCCAAAATAATAACACCTCCCTGAATAAGGCCAAGCGCTTATTTTGGGGCTCAAAAAATATAAGACAGGGTCTTATTTTCACGGAAACACGGTAATGATTCTGTTATATGGCAAGTTATTCTATTTCTTCTTCTTAAACATGGGAATAAAACCTAGAAATATTTACCTTGGCCAGCCTGTTATCTATTGTTCTTTCCTCAAACTCTTGGTCCAGTTGGAAGGAGATCTCATTAACTGTAAAGATAGTTTCTGTTCTGATGGTGATAACATCTTTGCCCATAGTGATGATTACTTTGGGTTTGGCTAGAGAACCCAGTTGTCTTTGGGCAAAGTTTATTCCTGCAGAATGCAAAATATGAAATATCATCCAGTATTTTTAAGGCCTTCTTAGAAATAACTCAGGTTAGAAAATGGCAACTTTTGTTTTTATTAGCATTTCTTATTTCCTTGGTTTATATGCCACTTTTTTTCTAAGAAAGAATACCTATCTTATAGAAAAACAAAGTAAAAATAAAGTAAAGATAAAGTAAAAATAAATACAAAAAAATATTAAAAAGATGAATTAAAACTTACTGAAAATAAAATGAAATGACACATTGCTCACTGGTGTAGTATAGTTTCTAATTTTTCATTAACATATTTTAGTGAACCATAAAATTCCACTTTATTTTCATCCTAGTAACAGGGTTAAATCTTCGTATTTTCCAAATCAGGTATGGGACTGCAGGTCTGGTTAGATAAAACTTTTTTTAAAAAACCTGCAGGATGTTCTACTTCAAATAGTGTGTAGAAGGAGGAATTTAGATAATCAAGATTTGGATTTTAGGATAATTTTATTTTGTTTAGTGGATTTGATTAGTAATCTTCCAATGCAAGCCAAGATAAAATATCCAAGACACATCGTATTCTTCAGCCTGATAGGTGTCAAATCTGTTGATCTACAACTCCTAACTAGACCTGTAAGATATAGGAAAGTACTGAATTGGAAAAGGCAATGACCATTTCAATTAAGGATGATGGATACTGCAATCCAATTTATCAAGGAGCACCAGATTTGAAATTGTAATTTTAGGGAGTCTTAGAAGTAATTATTATAGCTCTGTTTGGTTTCAAACATGTTTTGAAGAAATACTTTAGACCTCCTTACCTAAGTGCAAGCCTAACACCTCCCAGCCTATCAAGAGAGAACAAGTCAACCCTCTTTTTTAATGGCCAAAGGCTGCTATCATGCTTCTTCTTACTCCTATTTTTTTGCAGTTTAAATATACCTCGTTCTTTTACTATATCTCATAGTATTTGTTCCAAAGTTTGGAAACAGAAATTTTTGATATTCTTTTGTAGGCAACACACTTTAAAAAGGTAGTGATTAAAAAGTTGGCCTGACACTGGGAACACCCAAAATCGCAAGTTCACTGACTTTGGATCAGTTATTTATTCTCACTCTTTGTCAATCCAAAACTTCACATTTTTATAGAGAAAAATGGGAGTAGGGTGCATTATATATTCTACTTTTTACTGTTGGATAAAAAGAAGGCTATAAATCTAAGAAACAAGTAAATCTGGTTATCTCTGAAAATTTAGGTTTTTCCTGCAGTGTGCTTGCTTACCCAGTTCCTTCATGTATTCATCAAAGTTTTCACTCAAGATTAGTTTCCAGGTTCCCAAGAATTGCTCCACCATCATTTAATTATGATGTAGAAAAAAAAACTGGGAATAGATCTGTGGATTAACATGACAGAATGTTAAAGAAGAATGGAACACTTTGGATAGATTTTCACAATGCTAGCTTCATCATGGATTCATGTGAAGTTATGTTATTTGAATTTCTCCAAGGAACATCCCAGCATTGCACTATAATGGACTACAAGCAAGGAGAAATCAGTTAGGAACTAAGGCCAACACAGGACAGAAAACCCAACTCCATTACTAAGATGTGTAATAGTTCTTAATTTACAATGGACAAATTACTGTATATTCATTTCCCATTTCTTTCCTTATATATTCCACAGTGTGGCTATGAGCACTAACACTTCGTTGGTCAGTATTTCTAGCAAGAATCCTGGCTATCTATGTGGGCTTTTTGATACTGGTGAAACTGGCTAAGAGCGGAGTAAAAATATGTCATTTTTCACCCTAACTTTCTCGGTAATCCAGGATGTCTGGGCAACTACCAAACCAAACAAAATCTTTAGTGTCTAGTCACTGTTCTTTCCCAAACTATTCATGGCAATGCTGATGATTATTTTAATGTTGGCTTCAAATATTTTCCTGCCACTGTAGTGCTTTATTTTACAGTTACTTTTTGTAGTTCTGCTTTCATTCACATTTAAATGTTTATTATTTCTTACTGCCTTGGAAAACGTCGTTTGAGAGAACCCTTGAAGAATGAAATGAAATTAAAATAGTACCTACAGAAGTTATGTTATAACTTGTGACAGGACAAATAGAAGTTCATACCACACCACAATTTGGTTTTATTCCAATCTGTTGAAAAAGTTATAATGGTTTAGTATTATGCACAAAGCAGGCTAACGCCTATTTTTAGCAGTAGGACTTTCCATTACTTTGGTAGACTCAGGAAGTAAGTTCAACACAAACAGGATATTGCATTGCATTGGCGTCTTATCTGTTAAGTAATTTGAATCACCTAAGAGACTAGAACTTAAAGCAAACACAGATTTCAATAGCCTTCATTTACTTATAAGAGTTGCATCGCAGATAGCAATTCAGAATGGCAGGATGTCCCCATTCCTGCATTTCAGGCAAAGCATTTTGCCTGGATTTCTAAATAATGATTCTTTATCAGAAATGGAATGTGACTATCCTAGGCCAAAAGAACAAAGGTATCCTAGAAAAGGTTAAAAAAAATTCAAGATGGCAGCTGTAATCCAAGCCCTAACCCTTTTTGCACATACTGATGCATGTAAAGGGAAAGGGCTTCAATCATAGGTTTGTGGCTCCCATCTTGACTTTACCGCACCCTGTTGCCATCCCTGCAAAAAGAAAGAAGGAAGAATAAAAATATTGGCAGGTAAGTGGGTGGAAGCCAGTTCTGTACACCAGAACAAAAAAATACATATTTTTCTCCAACTTACCTTGCAAATCTCACAGTGCTCCCCTTTTGGATAGAGAGATCAAATTGAGGGCCTCTAGTGGGTTTTTTCTTTTTTTTACTGCACTGTACATTCAAAAGAGGCCACAAGAACTTTGGATTTCCAGGATGTAGTATATTAAAACTGTAAAATATTAAAAAATGTACACTATCCCATAGACCAAGAACAGACTAAATGCCTGTCAGTAAAAGCTACCACTGCTCTTTCTTTAAGTCCTAAATTGTTCACCAAGATGGTATTTTGACCTTATTTTTAAAACTTTCTTCCTTCTTCCCACCCTGCCCCAAGATAATTGGTACGCTCCTTCAAGGCAGAGCAGAGACATTCTTAGAGAACATGGCCATCAAATGTGAAAGTGCTCCGTGTACTGTAAATGTTACTTTTTGGCTGGAGATGATGGTGGCCCAGAGGCCCCGCTTGTGACCTTCAAATGGTATCTGGTCAGAGGATACTGTACTGATTCAAGGGGCCAGTAGTTTGGCCAGCCCAACTCTTATATTCTCCTGAAAGAAAGATTTCTGAATAGAAAACAAGAACATCTTGGCATTTGCTGCATGAAATAATCGAATGCAAATACACAGCAAAAGGGGAAGAAAGGGTAACACTTTTTTGTTATCCCTGCATGTCACTATGATTCAGGTAATCAATTAGCAAAATTGTTATGAAAGTTTAAGGAGTATAATCAGACGTTTATGCTTGTCAACCAGACCAGCAGGGGGTGTCTTTGTATTTTCACAAAACGAAACAGCCAGGATTATACTCGACAAGTAGAACTAAGGTCAGAATACAGTGTGCAAAAAGGAAGCTAGAGTTCAATTTATAAAGCTGACCGGCTTGTCTGAAGACATAGCAAAGAAATGTGTGAGTTTCTTTAATGATATATCATGGTTGGCATGTGTTACAATTTTTTTAAAAAATGTCAAGCAAATGTGAGGTGTATATAAATAAAACACTTCATCATGATTGCTAGCTCTTCGGAGAATTAACAGGTTTAAAACTCAAACAAAAATCAAGCTACTCCCAAAAGATCTGCATACTGTAAACTGGGAGCACGCTGTTTTGAATAAAGAAATGCAGCAACATGGATCCATGAGAGAAAAAAAGACGCATTTTTGTGGCATTATTATTAGGAAAACCAAATTATTTTTAAAAGTATGCAGATTTTAGGTTTTTCAGAACTCTTCATCAAATAATGTTCCTTTTAAAAATGTGGGATGGGAAGAAGCAGAAAGTCCAAAAATCAGGGCTAAGGCTTTACTTGCATAGTTTGCAATTTCAAATCAAGTTTAAGATGCATAAATATCTTGATATTGCAAAATATCAAGTTATGGCATAGAAAAGTACCATTCTTGCAGGGTATTTATTCTTACATCTTATAAATATGCTATCAATAAAACTTTGAAATATTTAAATCACAACTGTATACCTGTTTATTCAGTAAGTTCTCAACAAGTGCTCATAATAACAAGCCATTGTAACTTAAGTCTGGGGCAAGTTATTAAATCCCCTACCTCAAAAAAAAGCCTATAAAAAGGAATGTGGATGTGGAATGAAGTCATAATATTAATTCAGTGAAGTCCAACATGGTTTTGTAATATAAAGTACAGAAAGTAAGATGTTTAGGATTGTGGAGTTTCTGAAATGCAGTCTGCAAGAGGTTCTTCAGAGCGCACAGAAGAATGAATGTAACATTTTTTTCTGGAACTTTGTAAAACTGCATTTTTTCCTTGGATCTTTGATAGCTGCAGAAGAATGCTATGCATTCCTTAGAAAAGATGCAGTTGTTTTGAAGAGTTGCAGACAGGGGCATATTTACACTCTTAATTAATTCTTCCAAGTTATTTCCAAACCTCTGCTCAGTTGTATTAATTATATGATGCCGTTTTAAAATGCGTAATGATTTCAGAGAAAACTGTTCAAATCTTTCCAACAATGCAGCAATCGTAACTATCAACTGGAAACTGAAGTCCTCCAGATTTGTAACGCAACTCCCAATAGCCCCTGCCAGTATAACCAAATGGATTCTGGGACCCATCTTTCAGCAACAGGGCTAGGTACATTGAGATGCAGAAACTAAAACAAGTTTCTACTTTTTTGTGCTGGCTGCTTTGTCCTTAACAAAGCTCCTAACTTCTGAAAAGTACATTTTTCAGCAGTTAACAGAAAAAGAGCAGGAAAGAACATTGTACTCAAGGGAAACCTGTCAGTATTCCGCCCTCCAATAAATAAGATATGAACAAAAGAGTGAAAGAAGCAAGCTTTTATCCTATGTACACATTGTGTGTGTACAAAGGCGTCTTGGAATCAATCTTGACTCCTGGTGACTGCCTAGACTAGAGTAGTCCCTGCAGTTTTCTTGGCAAGATTTCAGAAGTGGTTTGCCACTGTCTCCTTCTTAGGGCTGAGGGAAAATGATTGCCCCAAGATCACTCAGCTGGCTTTATGTCTAAAACAAGACTAGAATTCATAGTCTCCAGCTTTTTATCCAGATGCCATAACCATTATACCCACCTTGCTCTAATATGTCTACCTATACCTGATACGTTTTGGATTATTTGGCAGAAGTAAAAAAAAAAGTTTTCATTTATACTTTGATCTATGCTTTTCTGCTAAAAAGCAGGGTGCTGGAAATCATAACAGCACAAGGTGCCCTGCATCTCCAATTTTCTCACTGCAGGCTTCTTGACATCATTCATCTGGTTCAGTGATTATGAGCCACAAATTGCTGATGACTGAGGCAGCAACAATCATGGGGCATTAATCTGGAAGAATGCATGGCAAGATGATTCATTCATTTAGGAGCTTCAAAGGAAGTCTGCAACAATGTTGCCTTGCCTCCTAATTATTTTTAATTAAAAACAGTGTCAGATACAAAACTGCTTTAGCATAAAATCATTGTAGCTAGGAAAATGGAAACACCTGAGTTGGTGTTATGCTTCAAGCCCAAGTCAAAATGGTGGTATTTACTTTTGTCATATATTTCTGCTGTTTTACCAGCTTTTCTAAAATCAAGGTCATTCCTGTTGAAAACTTGTTCAAGACGTACAATGCTGCAGGATTCTTAATCTCAGATATTATGGAAACATGAGTCATTATTCCTACGGAAATAATGAACAGGATATGCAGCAGATAGGTTTCAAGAACTCTCTTCCTCTCTCTTATTTTGAGGTATTAACAGTAGTTAACTACAATTCATGTCGGTCAAATATGGATAAGCTCTGGTTTGTGGCAAGTAAAAATACAAAAATTTGAAACAACAAGCAAAACCCCTCTCCAACAAGCACAGATTCAATGACTTCACAGAAAAGTTAAATTAATAAGCACTGAAGTCTGTTTTCTCATACAGTAAATTAGCCACTATAGTACTTGCTTTTTTATCCCCCAAAGTCTACATTATAACTCAAGATCTATATCACACCAAGCAGAGCAAGAATTGGGAATTTGTGGCTCTCTACCAGATATTTTCAGGGTGATGATAAATCATCATATGAAAACAATAAAATCATATAATAGCAGTATAAACAAAGAAAGGGGGGGTGGGAAACAGTGGTCAGGATAATTACATCAATTAAAATGTCTGGGAAAACAAAAAAGTTCCCAAACAGCTTCATCAGCACAAGATGCATCTCCATCAATTGGTGTGTCTACCTATTACCAGGGACGTAGGAAGCAACCTTATTCATTTATATGTCTACATTATATATGACGTGCAAGGGAGATGCCCTGTGTGCTGGATCTCCACTCCCTGAGCATATCTGCTTAGCCTACCTGATTAGGTAGAGTAGCCATGCTCCAGAGCCACTTCCCTGAAACGTCAGTATCTAGCTACTTCAAAAGTGTACTTTTTCCATGGCTGTTCCTATCATATGCACATCCTATCCCAGGAAATCCAGTAGCCCCTCCCCAGCCTTTTAGTCTTCCAGAAAGCCCTTAAGACCTGGCTTTTCATCTGTTAGAGTAGAGTGAGGTGCTTGGGATTAGTAGTTGGTGCATCCCAAGTAGATGGCAGATGCATTGAGTTTTGGTTGTGTTTTACAGCTTTATGGTTTTATAGCTTGTGGGGTTTGTTGTAGTTGTGAGCATCAGAACTGTTTTAAAATGGGTAGCAATACAATCTTTAAGTAAATAAATAAATGATTCCATTTTTTATGTATAGCAGCAGTGTGCTTAGACATTCACGGTGCAACAATCCAGATTGTTGTAGTCTAGGTATGATGACCCTGGAATATTTTCAGGACTTTTGTCAGAAAACTCACATTTAATAAGAGCTGTTGATAATGAAGAATAATAGGATAAGTACCGGTAGTTTCTATTAAAGTGTAGCTGAAAAATGAAATCTTGCTTCCCTTGTAGGGAAAAAAGGGTAAGCAATAGTTCAAGCTAGGAGCCAGAAAGGGGAAAAAATTCATGAACAAAGTTCATTTCTTTTCTAAAAATAAATATGGTTTCATGAATATAGTTCCCAAAATAGTATTTTTACTAAAGGTCAGCCTGACTGGGAATTATCCACATGCTGTCCAATCACATTTGGAAAGGACCAATTTGATTTAGGTTTTCATGACATTTTACGCAAAAGTGAACTTTTGGTATTACATATCAAAAGTGAACTTTTAGTATTACGTATCAAAAGTGAACTTTTAGTAATCACATAAAATGTATAATTCACAAATCAGTAGAATTAAACTCTATCTTCAAAATAATAAAGACACTGAAACATTTATTTTAGAAAGGGGTATGAGAACATAATTTGCAAAAAGGCATTCCATGAATCCTATACATATTAGCAGAAATCCACATAAATCCTCCTAGGTATGCATGATTTGTAATTTCCAGGGATATTCGCAAGATCTTAAGAAAGCTTAGTGAGCTTGAGCTAAAATGTATGGCTCTGTCATGGTATGCCTTTATGGTGATACAATAGGAAAGGGATTAACACATCTCTACAATTTCTAAGGTAGTTGGAACAATTTATTGTATTTGGGATGTAACTCCTGAAGCAAGCAAGCATGTTCCCCTTTCTTCATTGGATGCTTTTTAAACAATAAAATGCCTTTGAAATAACAAATTTTGTCAAAACCAAATATCCCATATCAGCAGTTATGATGCTCATAACTGTATCAAAACTAAACAAATATTTTTAAAGTTAGTACTAAGGACATTTATGGCTCTTGAATTAAAGAATTGGAGCACATCAAAGCTTGCAGTTCTTCAAAATATTAAAGCTGCTTCTGTGGATATAAAATTAAAATGGATCCATTTCAACTGTGCTGGACACCCCAAATTTTAAAGGATTTAAAGGATTAATATCTGTTGGTGATATAAAAATTTGAGGGGTCGTTGACTGATGATTTGGTCCTGTGAATCACTAAAATCTTTTTAGAGTAATATTTTAATATACATAGAGTTGAGTAATTTTTAGTCTAGAATGCTGATGTTAAATTATGTTCTGAAACTTTGGAAGGTAACTATTTTTGAACTGTTATTATTAAGTTTGAAAAATACTGTAGTAATATTTCTGAGATTAAGGATTGGATTCAAGAGATCTGGGATTTCTGTTTTTGAAAAGATAGTTTTATCCACTAATCAAAAAATGACTGTGTTTTTCAGTGGCATAGGTTTCGATACTTTGTAATCTTCCTCCCTTTTTTGTCTTTTGTTTGTTTAGTTTTTCATTTATTTTATATTCTAGTGCTTCGTGTAATTTTTCCTATTTCTTTCCATAAAACTTAGACTAGAATTTACTGTACTTCCAAATAGTCATGTATAGCTTTTATTTATACTTATTTTACAATGCAAAGGCTCAGAATGTGTGAATACAATCCTGAAAGAACTTTCTCATAGGTTGGCCCATCAATAGTAGTAACCCAGATACATTCATAAGGAAGTTTGTTTGACTCCTTACAGAGTCAGAGGGAATGATGGAAGTCTTCTAGTCCAACCCACTGCTTAAGCAGGAGACCCTATCATTCCATACAAGTGGCTGTCCAGTCTCTTCTTAAAAGCCTACAGTGCCCACAACCTGTGAAGGCAAGCCATTCCAGTGGCTAATTGTTCTCACTGTTAGGAAATTTCTATGTTGCTTCTCTCCTTTATTAGTTTCCATCCATTGTTTCTTGTCTTGCCTTCTGGTGCTTTGGAAAATAGGTTAATCCCCTCTTCTTTCAAAAATATCCTTCTTGAAAGAGAATTTCGGTGATGCAATTCCTACAATTTAAGACATCCTTGCAAAGAGTTGTTTCCTAATGTTAGGACTCAACATATTTGTATTTTGTTTCTGCAATATAAGGCAGTGCTTAAGAGAGTAGGAAAAATTTCCCTAAGATTATTATTTTAAAATTTGACTTTAGTTAATAAAAATACAATTTTCTCTAACTTGATGTTATTAACATCCCAACCAATGGGGAAATCCATTATAATTGGATTGTATGACTTTTGGAAATGTTTGTACTAATTATTTCATTTATTGGGTTCACACAACACACTGCATAAACCATGCTTAACAAACCACAATGACTGTTTACACAATATGCTAAACTAAAACCAAATAAAACATAAATTAGGATTGTTTCAGAAGAAATGCTTCAAACCTCACGTAAGCACAGTGCCTTTCTTCTACTCATTAAAAAAAACCCCACTCATTAAAATGAATGCAACCACACTTTTCTTTCTTCTGAATAAAATGCTAAACCCTTTGTTGTGTCAAACAGTTGACTGAATATCTGTGCTCTTTCAGGATTAGGCCAATTTATAATTCACAAAGAGATAATTAAAATACCTACACCAAATCTAAGGATCCTATTATCATCACAATCAAGTTAAATAGTGATATGAAGCATATTTGTTTGACTTGTTCACTGCATACATAAAACTTAAAAAGACTTCTGAAAGCTTTAAGACACAAAGAGTTCTCCAAACATTATGTGGAAATAAATCCCATTGAAGTAAAGCCCAGTGGAATTGACAGCTGAACAGACATGCATGGGATTGTGCTATTCATTGTATGTAATTATAATTTTGCAGCAAATAGTTAATTGCTAGATCAGTGCAGAGGTCAGTGCTTTTTATGCAGTGAATTAGTCATACCAAATACAGTATAACTGGGTAGGGGTGGGGGGAGAGAAAAAGTAGCAGAAATAACTACTGCTGCTAGAACAAAACATAATAGTTAGGTGCTGGTAATGCTTTGTCCTAATGGCTAATAGCACTATGACCCACTAAGGAAAAAAAAATGTTAAATCAGAGCCACTGATTGCCTGAGTGACTATTGGCTAATAGCAGAAAATCACATGGTCAAAGCTTCTTTTTAAAGGCATGAGTAAGGTTAGTAACAGAAGTGGTGATTACATCGAGGTTTGCAGGAAGGTGTTTAGAGTGTGTTAGAAAACTTAGTCCTTCACAATGTGTGAACCATTTTTGGGAACTTGGAAACTAATTTCAAGTGAAAAGTTTGATGACTACATGAAGGAGCTGGGTAAGAATTGTTTATTGAATTTAGTAAAAAGCTTTGGTTTTGCTGGAGAATGTGGTTATGTAGAATTTTTATTAGGTATGTAACTAGTGGACTTGTTTTATTATAAACTTAACCTGTGACAATATAGCTCCTTTTTCTTTATTGTTAATAGTAATGTAATGAAAAAACTCTTGCTTACATTGTTAGCTATGCTAGATTCCAGAGTAATCCATGTTATACTGTATGTCTAAAGTAAAATTCATTTTGTTTGCATTTTATCTGGCTTCCAACTAATTTTTGAATGTACAAATTCAGTTCGTATAGCATGGATTGTAGAATGTTACCCTGGAATTGTTTTATTAAATATTAGAAAAGCATGAAATCATGTTTAAGTTTTGTATAGCATTTGTAGCCAGGTTACTTACCACAGGAGTGTGAAGGGTTCTTGCTACTTATTTATTTAAATGTTTATTGTCTGATATTTTCTCAACATACATTAACATTGATACAAATGTTAACAAAACACCCCAAACAGAAGAAGCTCTGATCAGATGCTCCCTTATATGAAAGCTTATGGTTTTTTCCCTCTGGCCAAATGTGAGCAAGGTTTATGATGCTTGGTAATGGCTAGCTGTGAGCTTTGAAGTAGTGGTAATGTTCTTATCAAGACATGCCTGCTTTAGGTTAATGATGCTTCAAAGAATTGGTCTGAAGCTTTGCATTGTTTATCCATCACACTTTTTAAGTAGAATGCTGGTCCCTTGTTTAATTGTGGTAAAACTAATATATGCAAATGGTCTACTTCCAATATTAATATATATAGGGCATAGGAATAAAGATACCTCTAAATCTGTTAGATACACTTTTCTTGGACCTTCAAGTTCAAGGAGCCCATAGTTTTAGCTTTACACTTCATTTTCTGGCTAATACCACCTCTAGCAGTAAGTGATATGGAAGACTTCTGAGACTGCTGTTAACTTGGAATAGACAATATGGCAATAAAGAGGTAGTATTCTGCATCTCTTTGCACCCCTCTAATATTTTTGCATTTTTTCAGTCCGCAGGCTTCACTTAAATGAACATAGCTCAGTGCAATGTGAGAACTAAGTTTCTCCCTAGGTGTAAGGTAGCTTCCGAGGTGCCTCTGCTACTACTGTTTAACAACCTGGGGGACAATCTTCTACTCAATTTTTTGTTGAGATCAGCCGTTACAAATATTTCTTCAAATGAAATGCAGATATAGCTGGATTATATCAAATTATGTAGAGTAAGGAATTTAGTTTATATAATACTTATTTCAAGAAATTATATTTGCCTCCAGTCTTTTGAAAAGAAAATTGAGTGGAGATGGGCATAAAAATGAAGGTAATATTTGGTAAATAAGCCATTGAGTAAAGTGCTTGTTTAAAAAAATGGTTATGCTCTGGATAAACATAGAAAAAGCTTTTCTAACCTCTTAGAATGTAGGACCACACCTAAATTGTCCCACCACCATGGAAGCCCTTTTGATGTGTTCTTGCAAGTCATAACTAACAATCATTCTATGTGCGAAAGCAAGCACCAGTTAAACTTCTTGATGCTGAACAGTATAATTTGCTATCACAGTAGTTGCCATCCCTTTATCTTATAATTCAGGTCTATATTACTTTAAGAATCAGAAAGACAGCTTTCCCTGACTGCCAGTTTGGGGAGATGGGTAACAGCCTGACTTCTGATCTGAATACTTCTCACTAATGTATGACTGCCCAGTATAGAAAACAGGATGCTGTATAGGACCAAGCAGATTCTGACATTTTCTTTTTCCATGGTTTCTGGGAAATTATCTTTCTCAATCTGTGACAGCCTGGAGTAAATACTGCTCTGGATAGGAGGAGGGCTTTTAGTATTCCTCTCATTATTTATTTATTTATTGGTTCGATTTATATGCCACCCTTTTCCGGAGACTCAGGGTGGCTTACAATACATTAAGCAATAGCCTTCATACTTTTTGTATATACCTGCTTAGTAGGCTTTCGCCTCCCCCCCCACAAGCGGTGTTCTTTTATATACAAAGTCAGCTTATTGTCCCCACAAACCGGGTCCTCATTTTACCTACCTCGAAAGGATGGAAGGCTGAGTCAACCTTTTTTTTTTTTTTAATTTATTTTTATTTATATGCCACCCTTCTCCAGAGACTCAGGGCAGCTTACAATGCGTTAAGTAATAGCCTTCATACTTTTGTATATTTTATACAAAGTCAGCTTATTGCCCCCACAATCCGGGTCCTCACCTTGAGCCTGGTGAGATTTGAACTCGCAGTAATTGCAGGCAGCTGTTGTTACTTAACAGTGCTTTAGTCTGCTGTACCACCAAGGCTCTTAAATATGTTGATAGCTTTGAGTAATTGTAATAAATAGTGATGTTGCCTTAAAGGAAAAGGCACCTTATGCTGTTTGTTAGCTAGATCAAATGAAATCAATCAGGATATTTATGAAAACATATATTAAAGCTAATTGATGGAAACTACTTTGGATTTCATATACAAAATATACCAAATAGTTGGGGGAGAACAGAGATTGAATTGGACAGTTGCTTTATTATTTTCAGCCTAGTTTATGGCAGACAATAGAGTCACCTAACTCAATTTACTACACAATTCAAGCTGGTCCCCAGATCAAATATCCAGCTTGCACACCATGCCTTAAAATCTTTCTCACCTCCAGCACAATTTTTATACAGAGAAGCTCTAATCAAAGGCAAACCCCCCATCAAGATAAAAATGACTATAGGAAAAGAACTTTGTCTTTAAACTCTTTACTCTCTTGTTCTGTAAGGGTTTGGTTATAACCCATCTTGAATCAAGTCTTTATAAGTAGGTGTGTTGTTTTTTTCAATTCAGTCTTCAAGATCAAGAAATTTGTGATAAGAAATTCATGATTTTTGGTTTGATTTGTAGGTGTGGGCTTTGCCACTAGGAAAATAGCTGGAGTGGCCAAGCCCAATATAATTATCACCTGCACTGGGGGTGTTATAACTATCAAGACTGAAAGCAGTTTCAAAAACACTGAGATTTCCTTCAAACTAGAAGAAGAATTCGATGAGACCACAGCAGATGACAGAAAAGTAAAGGTGAGTTCCCTACTTTCCCTTAAATCATTTTGGTTGAGTACATTTGGACTCTTGAAAAATGTATTGTGAATCCTCTTGGAAAATGACAATGTAGGAACTTCCTCATTTATAAAATGATGACCGTGTGGGACATGAATACCAAGTTTAATGACTTGGCTAAGAATTCTAGCAAGTTTAAGTTGGGAAACAAGAGTTTTAAGCTCTTTCATCCTACAAGATGTTCCGGTTTTGCTGATTTCTGGGCAGGTGACATCCAAGTCAAATAATGGGCTGCAGCCACATGTTCTTGTTAATTAAGAAGAATATGCAGTCCGCTTGGAGATCTAAAGCACTGATGAAAATAAACTGTAAAGTGATGTTTCTCAACCTTGGCAACTTGAAGATGTGTGAACTTCACTCCGAGAATTCCCCAGCTAGCCACGTAGCATGCCCTTTCCTGCAGATTAAATTAATGGTTTTAGATCTAAAATTTGGACATGGCATGAAGCTTGGTGGATGCCAACAAAGGTACAGGTAGTCCTCGACTTACAACAGTTCATTTAGTGACCAGTCAAAGTTACAATGGCACTGAAAAAAGTGACTTATAACCATTTTTTATAACCATTGTAGCATCCCCATGGTCACATGATCAAAATTCAGACACTTGGCAACTGACTCATGCTTGCAACAGTAACAATGTCCCAGTGTAATGTGATAATATTTTGTGACAAGCAAAATCAATGGGGAAGCCAGATTCACTTAACAATTGTGTTACTATCTTAACAACTGCAGTGATTCACTTAACACCTGTGACAAGAATGATCATAAAATGGGACAAAACTCACTTAACAACTGTATTGCTTAGCAACAGAAATTTTGGGCTCAGTTGTGATCGTAAGTTGAGGACTACCTATATCCATATATATATATATATTGAGCCAATTTGGTTTTTTGATTAAGGCCCGAGGCTAGAAATTGGAAGTCTGAGGTCTAGTCCTGCCTTCAGTATGAAAGCCAGAGGACAGTCACTCTGTCTCAGCCCAACCCACCTCACAGGGTAGTTGTTTTTTAGGGAAACTAGGAGAAAGGAGCATTAAGTACAAGTACTTAACAGTTTATTTAGTGACAAGTTACAATGCCACTGAAATAAGTGATTCATTACCATTTTTCACGTTTATGGTCATTGCAGCATCCCCATAGTCTTGGGATCAAAATTGGCAATGTATATGTATTTATGACCGTTGCGTATCCCAAGGTCATGTGATCCATCTTTTGCAACCTTCTGACAAGCAAAGTCAATGGGGAAGCCAGATTCACTTAACAACTGTGTTATTCACATCTGCATTACTTAACAATTGTGGCAAGAAAGGTCCTACAATAGAGGAAAACTCACTAAGCAAATGTATTGCTTTTTAGCAACCAAAATTTTGGGCTCAATTGTGGCTGTACGTTGAGGACCGTACCTATATGTTCTCCTCCTTGATTTATTTATAGAAAAGAAAGGTGAAATAAAAATAAAATTGATGCCTCTGAGATCATAGTAGCCCCATAGTAGCAGAGTTTTAGGGGAAATTATATACTTCAAATACATCTGATCAGATTGAATAGGCTTCTCTCATATACATCAGCCCTCTAAGGCTGACCAGATTAGGAAACTAATTCCTAATAGACCAGAATATACTTTATTGAGATAGGTTAACGTAACGAAATCTGCTTGTCTTTTACCTTGCTTCCCACTGATACCCAGTAAAGACAAAAGGAGCCAGCCAAAGCCTCTTCCTGATACTTCCCCCTTTCCTAGAGTGCAAGGAATACTTCTGTAGCAGCTTCTGAATCTTCTGTTCAAGGATCTACATGACTCCCTACTTATACGAATAGATATTAGGTGTTCCAGGCAATATATATGTTGTTTCTGTCTGTGATTATTTTCTTGCAGTGAGCAGAACTTTCACCATGCTAGTAATTTCATTATTAAAAAAAACATTGAATGCTGATTATTGTCTTACTGAGATGTACATTGTGCATAGTTTGAGAACTGTGTTTTCTACCTAAATTGATTCACATATTTCAAACGCTGCCTTTTTATAAAATTGACCAGATAATTTTTCTTGGCAGAGTATTGTGACACTAGACAATGGCTCACTGAATCAGGTGCAGAAATGGGATGGCAAAGAAACAATAATAAAAAGAAAAATAGAGGATGGTAAATTGGTTGTGGTAAGTTCATTTTTGGTTATAAACATTTGGGATGTTTTCCAGCAATAGAAATGGCAAGTTTATGAGTGAACATTTTTCAAAGGGGAAAGAGTAAAACAAGTAAAGATATTCTCTTTTTCCTATCCTATAGAAGAAAGATGTGTCTTATTTTGGTTGGTGAGTCAAGAATTCCTTGAAGTTAATAAGCAAGTTAATACAGAAAGGAAATACTAGGCTATTTTGCAAGTAGAACAGTATATCTTGTGCTATTTTTTAAAAAGTATTTAAAGCAAATCTCACTTTGAGAGCATTATTTCAGACTCTACTACAACCATTCTCCGATTCTCAATCTGAGAATGCATCAGATTGGCTCAAATTTGCAACAAACATCCTTTTTAGTGTAGAATGATTTCAAAATGAAGCAGGTTTTAAATATTATGATTCAATGGCAGCCCCTAGTAATGAGTTGATTGGAAATGAATGACCCTAGCCGTGGCCGAATGGTGATTCTCATATTTATACACTTATAATCTATAATTTTTACAAGAGCAGAGCAATGGATCAGATTGAAAAGTGATATTGATGGATGCTGTAATCTCTAATGGGACATGCAGGGAAACTCCACTCTTTTGATATTTAAAACCTTTTCTATAGGCACCACCTACATGCTTCCAAAAAGACAAATGAAAAGAAAATCCTAGTAATTGAAATGCTGTCTTGATTTTAGCAAAGAAAAAGCATTCTAGCAGACAGTTTCTCACTGAAAAGTAATCAGAAATACTCTTCTCACTGGAAAAGGTAATGCCAACCTGCCATGTATGAGCTGTGGCAAGAGCAGTTTCAGGAAAATGAGAAGTCATTCAGATTTCAGGATGACGTTGGCATGCAGGCACATGTGCAAACAAGACAATTGGATTAACTGATCGTTTGTGACAACATCAAGGGAAGGGCCTTAAGCAAATGTGTTTTCAACAAAAATGTCTAAATACGTTGCCAGTAAGGTATTATGTTGACTTGCACAACCTATGAACTGTGGAAACTCGAAGGTATCTTAAAAACTCTTGCTTAAATATTCCGAATATTTCTCAGTCTTTTATACAAGCATAATTCAAATTATTTAAAAACCCAATATTCAGTCCATTGTTAAACAGAAAAGTAAGTCAAATTCTCTTCAAGCAAGCCAAAAGAGCAATTTTCAAATATTGGAAATTGTTTTTCTGGCCTTTTTGGAGAGAATTTGTCTAATGCATTTTTCAGTGGTCAAGGATATAAGCACATATAAGCAGACTTAAGCAATTTGAGTCTTCTTCTCTTGGATATGATTTTTTAAAAAATAAAGCACCATTGCCTGGGGTCATGCAATACACTAAGCCAAAATTGGTTTAGCGTGTTGCATCAATCCAAGTCTTGTTGGCTTCCTTGATAGTCTCATACTTCATTTGAATAAAGGGACACCTGATCCACTTACTGAAAATAACTGTATTGATGATATGATATAATGGTGATATTCTTGTGCTTTTTTCTCTTCTAGGAGTGTGTAATGAACAAAATTGTCTCCACTAGAGTGTATGAGAAAGCATGAAAAATCCATATTGTACAAATTAGATGTATCTCAAAGCAAAATATGAAGTTTGATTCACGGAGCAGAGCCTTCAGCTCTGTTGAAGTTGAATTTGACAGACCAACTCCCAATTACTTTTGTACCTAATTCAGAACATTTTGATTATTCAATAAAGTGTTTACCTTGAAATGAAAAAGTTTCTGACTCAGTTGTGGAAATTGAATAAGGATCAGTCAAAACTAGATTTTCATGTTCTCCTTATGGGATCAACTTAGCCTCATTATTCCTCACTTATTTAAATATTTTTTAGAAATCTGACTGTAGTAAATAATGAAATAGGCTAAAGTGTAATTGTCCTGCCCCACCTATTCTTTTATACTGTGTACGTTGAAAAGTTCATTGTTTCTTTACTGCTGTATTTGCTGTTTTACTTCCTATAGAAAAATCAATTTCAAAAAAAATAATGCTGGAATAACTAGAGTCCAGGGCTTCCAGTGGGTGGTTTCAAGAATCGTCTTTTTGGAGCCATAATTTGTTAGAACAAACGTCTAGGATTCTTCCTGAGAATAAATTAATGTCTTTTGGGAAAATAGGAAGGCCAGAAGTTGCTTGTTGTGCTATTTGGAGCATAGTTCCAAGAATTACCCATATTGATTATCTTAAAAAATGTTTAAAGCAGGACTTCTAAAATCTCCAAATTATATTTGAAAGTTATGCTGTGGACTTGGCATAAAGTGACTTGCCATAATAGACATGGCCAGCATGACTATATTCATTTACCAGGACATTAGATTGATTCCTAAATTCCACACTTCTCCACCATCCTGGTTTACCTTTCTCTGAGTTGGGATGCCCACTTCCTAAGAAAGCATTGGCTGTGTAACTCCTCGCTCTTCTTTCCCTGATCTAAGAATACTTAGGGATTCCAGAAACAGTCAAAAATAAAAGATGAAGTTGGTGTTTAACTTACAAGAATCAGCTTTCCCTTCAAATATTTTGAGTATAGAAAGAGAGAAGAGGAAAGGGAACACACCAGGAACCGAGACAAATGCAAGGAGGCTCCTTAATAGTGGTCTAAGTGGGGATAGCATTCCATTTTTGTAAAAAAAAAAAAAAAGCCTTAAATCATTTTCAAGTTATTAGGAAATACACTTCGTAAAGCAACCTGTGAAGCAATGATCTTATCTGTTACTTGGGGCAGAGGTCATGCTTCAAATGAACACCTATTCATAGCATTACAACAAAATGACTCAGCTTCTCCTGCCAACATTATCCCTATCAAATAAGTGCAAATACTAGGACTTACCCAGCTTTCATCAAACACAGGAAGTAATATTTATATACAGAGAATTTATAAGAATTTATCTTTTCTTTGGCACCCAGCTGCCTTCCCTTCCAACTACCAGCTCTTTTTTTTGTTCTTTGAACTGTATCAGCATCAGTGTGGGAGGATTATCATTTAAAGCACGGATGTCAAACTCGCTGCATCATGTTGCCGTCACGTGATGTTTCACAATGTTTTAGCCATTTGCAGAACTGGGGTGGGCGTGGCCTACACTTTATCCATAACCAAAAAACCTATATCTCACAAGTTCAGTATACATTGACATATATATTTCTAATCCTCTTCCATCTCTTAGAACCATAGAAGGAAGCCTCAGAAGTGAACTAAAATGAAATAACATAACTGCTTCACTTTGCTTTTAGAAGCGGGGGGGATGTGTTACTTCACAAAGCATAAAGCTTGTAAAAGATGCTTCAAATATTCCTTCAGTGAAGCCAGACGTTATGCCTTCTGGGTTTTGCACAAGTCTACTAAACATTGGGATAAACTTCTTAGCAGCAAAGAAGATGGTCATGAATGTAATGGAATTTCCTTTGGTTGAAATACAAACAGAAGTTAGAAAAGCATCTCTTGTAGTTCCTATATTCCTAGCTGTACACAGGGTTGGGCTGAAATACCTCTAAGGCCATTCTGTGATCTGTGTTATTAGCCTTTTAGATTATTTTGGTGCCAGGAGAATGTGTCAATATTATGTACAATATGGCACTATACTTTCAACATTCTGAAATATCTCGACTTTAAGACCTCCTGGTATGTTGACATTCTGATGATGAACATAGCGCAAGGAATTTTGGAATCGGTTTCTTGCCTATAGTACACAACCTTTTCTATCCTAAACACTATTTTATCTGTACTTATTTCCTTAATGGCTACATTAAGTTTATTCCTCATCCTCATAAGACAGTGTCATAAGACTTTCTTGAAAATCAAATGCTGTCCTTCCCAAGAGCACTGTGTTGCATCTGTGCTCCAGCACAATAGTAGCAAGCTCACGCCCATCACCCTTCCTCTTTGTATTACTGTGGAGGAGTTGGTGGCAGGCAAATGCTGCTGGTCTTGGTACTAGCATGAATGGTATGGCACAAAGGCCCATTGTTTGGCCTCTGACATTGCCCTTCTGCATTGGGAGGTGCTGAGCCCTGGATGTCCTAGGTCTCTCTTTAAAAGATGTGGCTGGGATATTACCATTCATATAATCCATCTGCCTCTTCCTAAGAATTGCTCCTGTCATTGCCCTTCTCCCAAGGATACACAACCAGCAAAACTATGTGCAACAAATTTGTGGGAAGCTGGAAACTCATCTCTAGTGAAAATTTTGACGATTATATGAAGGAATTGGGTGAGATTTATCTCGATTTGATTTTTAAAACGCTGCAGATTGCCCGTTGTTGATTTCTCATCAGAGTTTTGCAGTTAGATTATGAAACATTTAATTCTCTTTAAAATAAATATTAGAAAACATGAGAATTTTTAAATTTCTTCTTTGGTAATAACCTTCACAGAATTTATTACTTAGCTTTTATTATAGTATTAGATGAATATGTTTCTTGTTGCTTCTTCCAAGTCATTATTCATGATGGAATAAGGAAAAACTTCCTCTGAGTCCATTGGAGCTGGGTAGCTAATCAATTTAATTCAATGTGAATGTTTTTAAAATGTTATCTAATTTTAGGTTCTATTTAATTGGGCCAAACTATGTTATAATAATAATTTTAATTAGCAATTTTATGATGTTTGTATATCTATATTTTTCTTGACTGTACACCACCTTGAGTCCTACGGGAGAAAGGCGGTATAGAAATATAATTAATAAATAAATAAATAAATAAATAAATAAATAAATAAATAAATAAATAAATTTAAATAAATAATCCTAAATTTCTTGATAGCCAGTTTTTACTGTAAATAAAATTATTTGTTGCACAGAAATTGTAGGCATAACTCTATTTATTCGCAGAATTACTCCATCCGTGAAGGCTTTTAACTGATGAAGTCAGATATGTCTGGAATATAAATTTAGTTGTTTATTTTGTCCAAAAACTAGGTATATTTTAAGGAAGTTTAATTGGGTTAAATATGAAAGTTTGCTATATATATATATATATTTAAATAAAACTGTATTGAATTGTTTTTGAGCATGAAGTAAAATATGAAAGAAGAAAGAGCTATGTGAATTATCATTTGTTTTACTAGAGAATGTTAACTTGCTTTGTTGTAAGATCAGTATACTTAAGAAGATGTGCTTCCAGACTACTTTTTTAACCTATGAAAATGCATTTTTGAAAAAACAAAAAAAGGAGATTATGTGTGATGAGGTTACCATCTGGACTGCAAACATCCACATGGCTAATAAATGGCAGTTGAGCAATAGAGTTTCCTATATCTCTTTGGTGCCATCAGATAGTCATCTGGATTTGTATAGCCCACACATGCTTTATTTCTACATCATCAAGAAGTACCGGTCATTCCGAGCAATCATTCATCTTTGTAAATGCATCATCAGATATCAAACATCAAAGAAAGAATGTGGTGATCACACTTGGAGGTAATATGTAAAATGCAATAAGTTTCTCCCAGATGCACACGCACTATACACATATAGATGCATGCATCTGGTGCAGAAGATTCAATGACTAAAATCAGATCTTGCATGTTGTTGTAATGGTAGGTGAAAGTGACTTTACGAGATAGGTGCAGACTGCCCAACCGGCATGTGGAAGATGCTTCAGCCCCGTACAGAAGGAGGGAGAGTGTGGGAAATGTTTCAAACGGGACTTTAGTTTTCTGGAGAGTAAAAGTAAAGGAGGAGAGGCATACTTTCAATATTGCAAAACTCTGTTAATGTGCAATAAAGGTACAGTTAGTATCAGTAGTGAGATGTAAAATTTCTTACTACCGGTTCTCTGGGCGTGGCTTGGTGGTGGGTAATGTGACTGGGTGGGCGCAGCCAACTTTTTTAAAAAAAAAATTTAAAAGCATTTTTTCTACAACCTCTTGGCCAAAGAGGTTGGTAAAAAATGCTTTTAAAAGCCTCTGACGATCCCAGCTGAGCCGGGAAATCATCAGAGGCTTTTTTTTTTTACTTTTAAAAGCATTTTTTCAGCCGAAGAGGTTGTAGAAAAAATGCTTTTAAAGTAAAAAAAAAAAGCCTCTGATGATCACGCGGCTCAGCTAGACATGGGGGGGAGGGGCACAGGGATTTTTGCTACCAGTTCTCCGAACCACCCATCACCATCGTTACTGGATCAGGTGATCTGGTCCAAACCGGGAACATTTCACCCCTGGTTAGTACTCCTGGTTGTGCTTCCTCACAGGATTAATTTTTTTTCTGGAAACTGACTCTTCATATAGAAAAGATATCACAGAAAAGCAGTTCTTTCTACTTTGGCTTCCATTTGTTATTTATTTAATTTTATTATTCACTTGATGCTGCTGTTTTAGTTTTTCTCAACCAGTCACTCTATAGACATATTGGAGCACAATTCCCATTGTCCCCTGCCAGATGTTCCTTATCATCACTGTGGAATATGAAAAATCTACCCTTAAGGAGGGTATTGGGCTATGACTATGTGGTTCACAGCAATGAATAGTTGTCCTACTAGGAACACAAATAAATGCTATTATTTAACTATGAATTTAAATATGAGTGCAGGTACGTAATATGTCAGAGATAATTGGTGTAAATGATTGCGTAATACAAGCCACCCTCGTACACTTTTTGTCAAATGAGTAATGAATGACTACTTTTTTCTTGGTGTTCCATAGGAGTGGGATTGGCGACTAGGAAACTTGGTAACTTGGCAAAGCCTAAAACCATCATCAGCATGAAGGGTGATGAGGTCACAATCAGAACAGAAAGTACCTTTAAAAATACACAGATCATATTTAAGTTGGGTCAAGAATTTCAAGAAACCACAGCAGATGGCAGAAAAACCAAGGTGAATAAGCTTTTTTTTTTTTACATTTTATCGGAGGTATTTTGATGTTCTTAGGAACAGTGTAAGAGTTTCCAATCACAGAGGAAATTAATAAGGGGTCATTCAGATAGTTGATTACCGTCTACCATATTTCCTCAGAGTTCAGTCCTGATGTGGGAAATTCTCATTAAAGTGTTGAGTATGTTTAAGATGTATTTTGAAAGAAAAGGAAGAAAAATGTCTTATAATTGACAATCTTTGTAACTTCCTTTTTACTATAAAAGAACTACTGTATGTCGGCTGCAAAAATTCAGATGACAACAAGAGGGTTGTATAGACGTAGAGAAAAGTGACTTTGCCACCAAATAGTGGGCCCCTAGATTTTCCACCTCGGGTTAGGCAGACTTACATAAAACTATGGCTTTGATACAAACAGGACAGAATCAAGGAGGGCCCCAAGGATTATACAAACACAAATAATAATTCAAAGGAGACAAAGCAAACAAGGCATGTGAGAACTGAGCATAAAGCATGTGGAAGATAAAGCAGAAAAATAGGAAGAGGCACCATCAAGAGGAAAATATACTATAATATATATTGAGGGTCATTTGTTTGTGATTCAATAGCAGAAAAATAATTGGCATCTTATTGCTAATAAAACTGTAGCTATTTAATATACAGTAGCAAAGCTCAAGGTTGCAAGTGACTATGATGGAACAATACAATACAGAAATAGCAAAATGGATATAGGGAACAGCGTGACTGGTGAATTCATGGACTCACCTATATTGTTTTCATATCAACTGTACAAAAGTAGTTTTGTCCTGGCTTTCTTCCAGGGTGCATTTTGACTTCTTGCTTGAGTCTCTTGCTCTGCTGTCTCTTGGTAGCTCATCATCCAAGTTCTGCTTAGTTTTTTCAAGATCAGCCACCATTATCAGCTAAGCACTGCTATCCAGTGTGACAAGCAGGATATATGTGTCTCTTTTTTTCTCTCTCAGCTGATTATTCCTAAGTGCTAGAAGATGATGATGATGATGATGATGATGATGATGATGATGATGATGATGATGGATATGTAGATGATAGATCTATTGACAAATCAAAGAAAGATAGATAGATGATAGAGAGAGGGGGGAGGGAGAGGGGGAGAGGGAGGAAGAGAGAGAGAGATGCATAGTCTTTACACATGGGAATAGTATTTCACATTTTTTATTGTACTCAATCTGTGTCAAAATGATAACTTTTAGTATTACTATTTGGATCTACAGACTGTGGTAACCTTAGAAAAAGGAGCGCTGGTTCAAGTGCAGAAATGGAATGGCAAGGAATCAACAATAAGGAGGAAATTAATTGATGGAAGAATGGTGGTGGTAAGTAGTTCTTCTTAATCAAGAAAACTACAGGATGTGCATTTGTTTAATTTGTTTATTGCAATCTTAGGAACTTTTGAATGGCAAGGTATATATTTTGATCACAGCTGTATACCTGAAAAGGGTACCCTGTTGAAAATACACATTAAACATTAAAGAATAAAAACGTGTGGCTTAGCAGGAAGTGCATTTTTATCTCTTCAGAGAACAGTTCATGAATGAATGGATTTGAATATGTCCTTCCTGAGTTGTCCAGTTTAAAGCAGGTTTTGATTTTGGGATGGTGTTCATCAGTGAAAACATATGCGTGAGCCAATTTGATTAAAATCAAGACTACTTTCAAAGGGCCCAAATGAGTAATGGTATTTTCAGCTTTTTACATTAGGCAGAAATAGCAAATGAAGAAGAAAATTATATAATAAAATTATGCACATTGAGTGGTTAAGGAGAAAATTTTTCTCATTCTGTCAGATATAAATACAGTGAAGCTGAATGGTAAGAGGGTTAAATCTGATTAAAGGAAGCTGACAGATAGAATTTGGTACCCCATGATTTAGCAATGGTCGATAACTTGAATGGTTGTAAAAGCAAATGAAAGAAAGAATATTTGTAGTTATTACTCATCATAGCTATATAATACTTACAAAAAACAGTAAGTTCCTTAGCATTATTTCCTAATAAATGCAGTTCAGGGGAACATTGTGTTCCTATCCTGCCTTTTGGCATTCCTAGTGTAGACTAGATAAACATTTGATTGGTTCATCAAGCTGTGTTCCACCGTGTCCTAAAGCTAAATTTAAGATGGCTTCACTTGTTATAGATTAAAATTATATATACATGCGCAAACTTTAAGTGACTGGGAGAATCAGTTTCACGTCTTGATCATTAGCATTCAGAAAAAGTTCCAGGCACATGCTGACTTACTTGTTCTTTATTAAATCTTGTGTTCATTAGAATTAAACAAAAGCATCTTGGATTTTGGTCATTGACTTTTGATAGGCAGCAGTACCATAAGAGACACTGTACAAGAAGGCTGGAAAAGAAACCAAAATCAAAACTGATATAAACTTGCTAGCTACAATGTTTAACACAAGCTTTTATTATTCATTTTCAATTTTTTTTTAAAAAAAATATCAATTCCCATCTTACATTTGTATAAATATATTGTATAATGGTGTTGAGGCTAATCATGTGATTATGACTTGTCTTAAATCTCAAATTATGTTCCTCTTTTTAGGAATGCATCATGAAAGGCGCCCTGTGTACAAGAGTTTATGAGAAAATGTGACAAAACTTGAAGGTTATACCAGATGAGACCAATTCTCCACAACATTTCCTTGAGGAATTGCCGAGGAACTGCCATTTCTATTCATCTTTTCCCTTTTTCCCTTTTACTGGAGGGCAACTAAACTATAAGTATTAATTTAAACAATTAAGAAAGTAGATCACACTTGATACTAAATAAATGCTTACCATTGTATAAATGTGTAATTTCAGTGAAATTAAATGGTTGCATCTAGCCTTCCTGAACATTTTGTTAAAGAGTTGTTCTTATTCCATAGTGATATACTCTTGCACTACTGAATTTATAGACATTTTACACAGAAACAGGCATATTCATAATTTTTTTAAATGATATGTTATGCAGCCCAGATGTGCTAATCTGGAGTCCTTGACAATATAAAATAAAATATTCACCATCTCTTAATGAAAGGCAAGAGTTTATTTATTTTCTCCTAAAGCTGTGCTGTGAACCTGAGATCTCCCATTAGGCTAAAGTTCAACATCAGTTTAGTTCAACATCATTTGAAAGTGTCATGCTGACTATGCACAGCAGATAGGAAACATGGCCAGATAAACTAATTCTGCTTTATTATAAAGCTACATTAATAGAATCTTGCAAGTCTCTTCCCCTTATCTTTACAGCCTAATAGGAGAGGGAGGATCCCTTCAGAAGCCTCTTGCTCCACCCATTATGCATCGGTGGGCTATGCTCCCTCTTATCAGTCAATTCTCTAGGCAGCATCTCTTCACCAGGTCTCTCAAGGTCTTTGCCACATACCAATAAAAAAGTAAATCACATTTTTGTGTCACTTTCCTGATTATCAGCTTCATAGCAGAAAGGGAAGTGAGAATCAGTGTCCCCCTCCCCCACTCCCCCAAAATGAAAGGCTTCACACTTTTTGGTCCTTGGTCCTACCTACCAACTCATTCAACTTCATTCAACATTGACAATAGGTCCCCAACCAGGTAGGTTTGGGTGGGGTAGGTGTGTGGATGTGTTTTAAAATAAAATCATGGCAGCTCCGATTATGGACACCATTTTTTGATTCCTGAATTCAGATTTCACTGTCTCAAACCAATTTAATCTTCTTTAGCTTGGTACCTTCTCGATGTGTTGGAATAAAGTTCACAGATTTACGATACCTCCAATGCATCTGGAAGTGAGCAGATTAAGTAAGGTTTTAAGGAATATAACGTTTGGTGATAAAAAGTTTTCTTACAACTGAACCTATACATGAGGAGATGTTTAGTTCTGCTGTTCATAGCCTTAAAAAGGTTTACTTCATTTTGTTTGTTCATGCCTAAATTACTGGCCTAGTATGCTTTATTAAGAGAGAGAGAGAGAGAAATGTAGCTGCTCAGCTCTGCAACAGATCTGCCTGGCACTTTCTCTATAGAAAAATAACCATTAGCAGCTGTGTCATGGGAATTAAGAGTTTTTCCAGAACAGGAAAAGTGCAACTGTGCTGATAGCACAGAAAAAAATAAATAACTAGATGAGGTAGATGGTACATCCTATTGATGAATAGGCAGCATGCAATCAAATTCTAAGCCTTTGTTTTAGCAGCCACTCAGGTGGGTGGAGGGGCCCTGAAACTGCTCCAATCTTTCTAAAAACCATCAGACTACATCCTGTGCTTCAATTTAATATAATTTAGACACACCAGACATAACTGAAGGTACACATAGGATACAACTCCAGCCACTTGTCCATTCACCACTTCTTTTCTCCATCCAATTTAACTTATAACCTGAATGGATCAAATTCTGTTTATGATTGTCTCATAACATTGTCCCGTTTCATAGACAAGTGTCAGCATATTATAATAAAACTCAGGTCTTTTTTTCACTCTGCTAAGTAGGAATTATGCACCTTTATAGTGCTATTAAAAATAAAATAATACTATAATGATTAATAATCAGAAGTAAATATTACAATCAGATTATATTGAAGGCAGCAATATAAGGAAAACAAATATAGAAATGTTACCTCAAGTTAGTTCATTTGTCAAGCCAATATTACCTATGTTAACAGCTTTGTAAGATCAAAAATGGAAATATTTTACAGTACTTGCTATTTGGTTACTTACACTGGAGAAGTCACAGCTCCGGATCTCATAACATGTTTGGACATTTACTTAACAACTGCAATTACCATAGCTACATTTATACTTTATGCTAAACCATAGCATAACAACCTCGGTGCACATATAATACTAAACCAAAACCAGGGCTTAATAAGGCTTAGTATGGTCATTCTGAACCTTGATGCCCTCCAAATATGTTGCCAAGATTGCCTGGAAATCTGCGTATTTAGAAGATGCTAGGATGGAGAAGGTTGGCTTAGCAGAGTATGAAAACAAGGCCTGGGTTTTATTATAATATTCTGACAGTTGTCTGTGAAAGGGGACAATGTAATGAGGCATTCATAAGCAGAAATTAATCAATTAAGATTCTCATTAAAGACTAAATATCTACAGTGGTCTTCTTGTACTCACAGTTCTTGAGGTTTTTATTCATGATTCTCAGTTCCACAGGAACAGTATGTAGGAGATATTTTTAACTGATTGTATGATTTTAATCATGATTAATGTAGAGTCAGTAGATTTTAATGCCCTATGAGACCTGTAAATATTGAAATAAAATCAAACAACTGCAATGAAAAACACCATTTTGCTGATGTCTTCCTTGTGATCTTCCTGGATGTGTCTGGCTGGACATGGTGAGATACAGAATTCAAAATAGATAGCCCTTAGTCCAACATGGTGGCTTATTCACATGGTTTGTTACTCTTGGGTGGCATGGTATAATTGTAACTTTAGCACTGGTGAAATTCTTCATGAATTTATTAGATATAAATTTGTAATATACTCCAGACAGTAAAGTTGGCTATTACAGCTACACTCATGCATTCTATTACTCCATGGGTGGGCAACTGTGGCCCTTTTACAACCTGTGGACTTCAACTCCCAGAATTCTGGGAGTTGAAGTCCACAGGTTGTAAAAGGGCCACAGTTGCGCACTCCAGTATTACTCCATAACTGATCTGTTGGCATTTTGATAGTTTAATACATTCTGCACACGTAGACATTGTTGTGTCGTGATGTATGTTAAGATAAACAGCAGGCACAAAAAATGAACCTGGTCAGTTGGAGATATGAATAAAAGTATGTAGACTGTACAGTGAGTTAAGTCTACTTCCACAAACTCTCAGATCCACAAATGATACCTTCTAATTGGGTTTCCATTTGACAAACTGGCTAAAATTACAGTGTTTAGATATCCTTGACAGTTTTTGGTATTAATTCCCATGTTTATTAAGAAGGAAATTGTGCATCTTGCTACTTAAGAAACCCTGCACTGGGTAATAGGCCATTGTACTTCAGATGGAAAAATAACTTCCTGAAAATAATAGTTAACAAAATTTGGATTAAAGTTCAAAACATCATTAGAAAATAATCAGTGCTAAAAGTTTTGCACAACATAACTTGTATTACTAGGTTGCTCTAGGCTTTGGATTATATCAACTTTTCAACATACTTTCCCATGTGTTTCTTTTTTTCTGGTAACAATATAAAACATTTATTTAAGGAAATGAAAGGCTCAGGGGACTTTGAGCAGAATAGCCAATCCACATTTGTTAGATGAAGAATCTGATTCAGGGCCAAGCAATTTGACCCTGAAAGTTGTTTCCATATGTGGACAAATATCACACAGACTACTTTGAGTTAGTTTTTATTTTCTTTAAAAGGGAAAAAGAGAAATACAGATATATTTGCTATCAGTTGACAATATGTGGATGCTGTCTTTTTGTTTTCATTTAAAAAAATATGTAGAAGTAAGGACAATTCACAAAGGTAATCAAAACTTAAGAAATCATTTTCAGTGTAAACAATATTTTCATGGTTTAAATATTCTTAGAAAAATAACAAAATAACAGAGTTGGAAGGGACCTTAGAGATCTTTTAGTCCAATCCCCTGTTGAAGCAGGAAATCCTATATCATTTCAGACAAATGGTTGTCCAATCTCTTCTTCAAATCCCCCATGTTGGCACACCTACAACTTCCGGAAGCAAATCTTTCCACTGATTAATTGTTCTAAATATCAGGAATTTTCCCCTTAGTTCTAACTGTCAGGAAATCTTGGGTTATTAGCAGTGTTGGGATTCAAGTAATTTAACAACCGGTTCTCTGCCCTAATGATTTCTTCCAACAACCAGTTTGCCAAACTGCTCAGAAAGTTAACAACCGGTTCTCCCGAAGTGGTGTGAACTGGATGAATCCCACCACTGGTTATTAGCCAGGATGTAAATCACTATTTCAGTCCAAATAATCATGGCTTAAATCGCTATTTGAGTCTTAATATTGATAATTTAAATTACGAGTTCAGTCCAAAATGATTCCTGCTATATTTTACATAAAGCAATACAACATTACAAAGCTAAAAATGTTAATAACCTTCCCAGTGAGGTGGCAGCTCTGTGATCCTCAGGCTGTTGCTGAACCATAGCCATCAAGAGCCCCAGTAAAATATGACCATTAAAAGAGGATGCTGGGAAATGTAATTTGGCAACCTCTGAAAGATCACAGGTTTCCCCATCCTTATTTTTAGCATCTGGTTTTGTTCTAGGCTAGTATATTATACCTTTCCCCAGCATTTCCATCATTTAAGAGCAACAGGATGAAATTAAATATAACAACTGGGCTTCTTCAAGTGTGCTCTTGGGTGATGATAATGTGATCTTCTACTATAGCCTTCTCCAAGCTAGGCATCTTCCAGATTCATGAACTTCAGCTTCTTGAATATTTGAACACAAAGCCAATACAGAGACTTCTAGGCACTGAAGCCTAAACATCTGGATATTATCCAGGCTGCATTGAATTGGAAAGTATAATATGTGGCTTGGGACCAAATCTGACAACATGTCCCTTCCTATTTGTTTTTATAGTGGACAGGATGCAGAGGTGATAGTGAACATACCCACCTTTCACTTATGCTTCTTGCGCTACCGTCACTTGGAGGAACATGGCTAGCTTCTGGTTTTTAAGGTGAAAGTTGAATTTGTTGTACAGGAAATTAGAGTCAAAGCTCTATATTTTTCACATTTTTGTAAGCATCTGGGGAAAGGGTCACACATAAAGTCGAGTTAAGATTGAGAAATAATGTGGACTGAGAATGCTTACTGGGATCCAGAGTCTGGTAACAACTGAAAAAATGAATAGCTTGTATGGATTACAACAGATACATTAAAGCTAGGAATTAAATTAGAAATTGAATAAAACTTGAATTTTATTGAATAAACAATACAAGTAAATCCTGATTTTAAGAAAGTGAAGGTTCCAGAAAGGATTAGCTTGTCAGACCTCAGATTTTCATAAGATAATAAGGTCCTTTCCCCACTTCTACCTTTTACAAATTTTCTTGTAGCAACATCTCTTTTCTCCCATGTCCACATGCAGAAAAGTGTCATTTTTTGTTAAGCAACTAGAACAAACCTAAATCTTCCTTCGTTTTATGGTGTTTAAAGCAGTGATTTTTCCCCCATGAGTCAAAAACATCCAATACACGAAGTCCTTGACTTATGACCACAATTGAGCCCAAAATTTCTGTTGCTAGGCGAGACAGTTGTTAAGTGAATTTTGTGCCATTTTACGACTTTTCTTGCCACTGTTGTTAAGTGAATCACTGCAGTTGTTTAAGTTAGTAACATGGTTGTTAAGTGAATCTAGCTTCCCCATTGATTTTGCTTGTCAGAAGGTCCCTAAAAGTGATCACATGACCCCAGGATACTGAAACCATCATAAAGATGAGTCAGTTACTAAGCATCTGAATTTTGATGACATGGCTATGGGGATTCTGCAATGGTCACAATTTTTAAAAACGGTCATAAGTCACTTGGTTCTGTGCCATTGTTAACTTCAAATGGTCACTAAATGAACTGCTGTAAGTTGAGGACTAACTGTAGTAGCCACAAGCCACAAAATCAGAGGCAAAATCAGATGACCAAGAATGGGCTGGAGCAGAGCAGAACTTACTAGCTATTTGAAATGATGAGAGCACGTCCCCTCCCTTTCTTATTCAGATTCATTTGCTGTTGCTTCCCAGATATCTGAATAGTACACACTTTACTAGTGGTCTAATAGACTTGCACAGAGGACTACCTATATCTAAAGAGTTTGGTTTTTTGTTTATATATCATACTTAGAGACCACCCTTCCACCTAGTAGATTTGTTCTTGCCAATATTATTGTCATTGCTATTCATAGCACTGTTGGTTAAAGTTGTATTTATTAAATCCTTTTCATATAATAAATGTTGGAGGGTTGATGAATAATCTGAAATTTCATGAAGGGGTGGAGGAGTGGAGGAATTTGGACACCTCTGTCACTGAGGCACCATTAACTCTTTTGAAAAAAAAAACTAATATGAAGATTGGAATTGTGGTTGCTAAAATGATAAAGAACTCCATATCAATAGTACAATAGCATCCCACTTCATTGTACAAAAATAAAGTTCTGCTAATGATACTTGATTTATCTTCACACCATACAAAGCCTTACACAGCTTTTTAGGCCTCCTTCAGATCTCATTAATCACAATCTCACATGACCAAAGAGACATGATTGACTGGAGTATAAAGGCAAGAGAGAGTTTTTAGAGGGTTGAGATAATAAATGAATGTTTGAATTCCTAACATATCTGAAGGTCAGCATGACTTCTCTCAACTCTTTCTTCGGAGATATTCTAGGGTATTTCCAACCATGACTCCCACATACACCACAGGAAGAAGAAGAAGAAAAAAAAGGAAGAAACTGAGATGATCTCTTGTAAGCAACATGAGTTTACATTTTCCAGTGGATGCAAGATCAGTGGTGTGGATAATTGCAAGACATCAGTTAACCAATGTTTTGTTTTTCCATTTTTTGCTATTATCAACCATCTTTTCTTTAATCTTAAGAAACTACTTGTAGTATAAAAGAATACCCCTTTAAAATAAAAATCACATAAATTGGACTATGTTGTTGTTATTGTTAGTTGCAAAGTCGTGTCTGACCCATTGTGACCCCATGGACAACATTCCTCCAGGCCTTCCTGTCCTCTTCCATCCTCTGGGGTCCATTTGAGGTCACGCCTACTGCTTCACTGACTCCATCCAGCCACCTCGTTCTCTGTCGTCCCATTCTTCTTTTGCCCTCAATCGTTCCCAGCATTAGGCTCTTCTCCAGTGAGTCCTTTCTTCTCATTAGGTAGCCAAAGTATTTGAGTTTCATCTTCAGGATCTGGCCTCTGAAGAGCAGTCAGGGTTGATCTCCTCTAGGACTGACTGGTTTGATTGCCTTGCAGTCCAAGGGACTCGCAGGAGTCTTCTCCAACACCATAGTTCAAAGGCCTCAATTCTTTGGTGCTTAGCCTTTCTTATGGTCCAACTTTCACCCTTCCTCATGAAAGACCATACATTGCAACTGGGAAAACCATATCCTTGACTATACACACTTTTGTTGGCTTATGTCATTCAATATTATTAGTGCAATTGCCAAAGGAATACAAGAGTTCAGGGACACAACCAGCCTGGATTTCAGTTTTAATTAGTCTGAGATAAAATAGCCCACACTAAGGGAATGGATGCATTGTGCCCTAAATTATCAAAGTACCAAGCAGTCTACCTCTACAGTACTATGTGAAGTATTTGTAACATCAATCTGGAGAATAATGACTAGAACGAAACATTGTTAAAAATAGCTTTCCCAAGGAAAACTCAGCAAGTAACATGCAGGAAAGGAACCAATATTCAGAAAAACTTTCAAGCTTCAATTTGAAAGTGGCCCACTAAGCATTAAGAAGATCTAATGACATATGATTTAACAGGAATTGTAAGAATCCTGGATGCTATTTAGAGGACAGAACAATACAATACAATACAACAATACAAATTAATGACAGTTTAATGTACTTAAGTAATAATAAAGGTGCACATACACATACATAACTAAAATGATAAAATACACTTTATCAGGTTTGGGCAAGAAAAAGAGGTTTGGAGAGATGAAAAGGCTGGAAGATACAGTGCAAAAGGTATGACAACACTCTTGGTATTGCTAGAGGTTTGCTCATGGTAGGACTTTCATGAGGAAGGGTGAACTGTGGGGGCCTTGGTGCTCTCTGAGTTTGGTTGTATTTTTGCAGACTTTTCATTACCCAACTAGGTAACATCATCAGTGCTAGAATACCCTGATCAAAGAACTACCAACTCAGGCAAACCATAAAACAAACAGTAAACAATAGCTTAATCGAAGATCCACCAGGAATATCCCCCCAATATTGCCAGAGCAAATAACTTGTATATAAACATTATTCTACAGAATTACCATGTGGTAATGGCAGCTAATAAATTTACTAAATAAATAAAACTCAGAGCATAAAGTTTTTGTTAGGATTTATGGATGGAATTATAATGGAAAAATGACATGGTGTTTTATTGTTATATATGATAAAAGCAGCATGACTTCATATGTTCAGCATTGGAAAGAACTTACAGTACCCACAATAGACAAATAATAAAAGTGACAGAACTCACAACAAGGGCTAAGTTAACTTATGAGAGTTAACTCTCCTTATGAGAGAAAAAAAATCACTGAAGAAATTCATCTATAATTGGAAGCCCTTTGCGGATTTTTTGCAGAAGATAGAGAAAAATTAAATGTTGACATATGGATTTGTCAGAATTTTTAAAGGATTTCTTTCTCCTTTTCTTTTTGGGGAAAATGGACATTTTATTACAGTCTTAAACCGAGAGTTGAATGTAAGTGTTCTTTATAACTTTGGAAGAAGAAGTTAAAAGACATTATTTGTATATATATTTTTGTTTTCCTTTCTTTTCCTTTAAAAGTTAGTTGTATTCATTTAGGAAAAAAAAAGGGGGGGAAGCTTCAAATGACAAAATATATTAAAGTTTGTGGGAAGGTTCCTGTGTTGGAATAATTATCCAAGCGAATGACTTCCTGAATATGAAGATCTATTTCACATTATTTTAAAAGTTGACTGACTCCTTCACTGAAAACTGTTATGCAGAATCTACTCAGTCACTTATAGGCAGTCTTTAAAGATATACTACTTTTTCCCTAAGAATCCTAAGATCTACAGTAGGGCCTGAGAACAAAGTACTGTAAATGGCTTAGTAAAGGGTCCTAGAGGAGATCATTCCTGACTGCTCTTTAGGAGGCCAGATCCTGAAGATGAAACTCAAATACTTTGGCCACCTAATGAGAAGGAAGGACTCACTGGAGAAGAGCCTAATGCTGGGAAAGATTGAGGGCAAAAGAAGAAGGGGACGACAGAGAATGAGGTGGCTGGATGGAGTCACTGAAGCAGTGGCGTGAGCTTAAATGGACTCCAGAGGATAGTAGAGGACAGGAAGGCCTGGAGGAACATTGTCCATGGGGTCACGATGGGTCGGACACAACTTCACAACTAACAACAACAAAGAGTCCAACCTGATCATATTTGGTTATGATGCTGGTGGATGAGCATGATATGTATCTGTTCACACTTGCCACCTTTTTATTTTTTTAATTTTTATTTTGATTTATATGCTGCCTTTCTCCGGAGACTAGGGCAGCTTACAATGCGTTAAGCATAGCTACTTGTGTCTGCCCCTTTCTATCCTCTGACCCCAGCCACTTTTCATGACTATAAAGAGCTGCTGTTGGTTAATTTAAAGTTTAGTCTTAGTAGACATGCACTGTAGCGAAGTAGAAAACATAGCCAGCAGCAAAGAAAGAAATCACAAACTATGGCAAAGTGAAAAGTATTTTTATATCAAAATAACTTTGCTCCTATACTGTCTCAAACCTTCCCATTAACATGATCTGCAAATGACTGAGACTAGAAACTATGTTGCAAGCAAATGTAAATGCATTGTTACAAAGGATTGTTAAATGGCATCTCTGCTAAATAATTAACTGACAAGCTGAAACCGATTAAATCAAAGAAAATAACAAATAAGGAAAATCCTTTACGCAAATTTCATTGGGCCCACAAATGAATCACCCAGACTTAACCTACACATCAGAGAAGAAGATCTGCAAACACAATACAAGTTAATTAAAATATTTTCTCCACCCGAGTTATAATTCACCAAATTACAACATCATGTAAGGTATGTACACATTCACCCTACATCCCTACAAGGGCCATCTTTCTTATAGATATCTCTGTTCACTGTACTCCCATTTGTAGCTACCTTCAAAAGCAGATTCCTTGCTCTCAAAAATAAACTACATCCTTTCCATGCAGCATGTTTGGGGTCCTTCTTGTGAAACCCTGGCTCTGATCAGGAACCCAAATTCTCTTGACTGTAAATTTACTGTAAACTATTCTGTAACAAGACAATATTCTCCTTTTGCTTCTTTGCATATGAATGGTGTAAATATGAACAAGAATAAATTAGAAATGAAAAAAACCTCAATTAACATACATTTCAATTAATTTCCTAGCCTATAGAAGATTATCCATCTAATACAGCAAACCTAGTTTGTGGATATACAAACACTGATAGTAGGATAGTAGGATAGTACTACCGGAATTGGTGTTGTAGTATCATCATAGTGTTTGCTCTGTCTCCAGTTCCTATTGAGAAAACTGTGGGAAACAGCAGCTGCTCTTAAGCACAATTTTCTAATATATAAAAACCTCATGTCTCCTAATTGTACATGTTATCATTAAAATGTTATGTTTTTCATTTCTTCAGGTTTCATACCCTAAGGCCATACTCCTGCTTTACTTTTACATACCTAATCAGAGAACTTATATGGAAGCAACAAATCTAGACCCAGTAATCTCAAAGGTGCTTTTTTAGGAGGCAACTGGGTTTTCTTGTTTTTTCTTTGAAGATGTTTAAATCCTTCCATTCCTCACTATCCTGTCTGAGCTGAAGAAACTTCTTGGATGAGAAGCAAAACAGCTTCAAAGAAAAAAAACAAAGAACAGTTGCCTCCTGAAAAAGCACCTTTGGGATAACCATAACCTGGATGACTGAGAATCTCTACAGATTTTTAGACCCAGTAACAGTTACAGCTAATTTAAGCATTATATTTTCTACTATGAAGCTGGTTTTCAAAAAACATGTGACAGAATCCCACACTGTGTACATGATCTTGGAAATCCCTGACTAAGCTTCACTGATTAAAATTATGTATTAATTTGTCCATCTCTCCTACCCTCCATGCAAAAAATAATGCCACAGTGGTATATGCAAAGTTCCAATTAGTTTATTTATTTCATCTTATTCCTTAATAGAGCAGATGATCAATTCTGTGCTGGAAGATCATTAAACAACTGACTCTCAAGGCTCACCTTCATTGTGCAACTCATTTTCAGCAAAAAAAAGATGAGAAAATTCTCTCCTGACACACAAATTCAGCCATACATTACAGAAAGTCACTTCTTCCTCAATTTTTTTTTCAAATGACAGAAATCCAGTGGAGGTCTAGCTGTCACCTCAAAAGTCTCTCTTGACTTTGGTCAGCTTACCCCTATTTTTCGGACTATAAGAGGCACCTTTCCCCTCCAAAAAAGAGGATGAAAATCTGGGTGCGTCTTCTCAAACGGAGGTTTCAGAGGCTGAAAAATATATCAGAAACGAAGCTTCAGAAAAGAAGCCCCCAAACAGAGCTTTAGAAAAGAAGCCTCCAAACAGAGCTTCAGAAAAAAGCATCCAAACAGAGCTTCAGAGGCTTTTTTTCTGAAGCTATTTCGGAGGCTTTCAAAGGTAGGAAAAAAAGTTTTTTCTGAAATGGAGTTTCAGAAGTTTCAAAGGCAGAAAAAAAAGCAAAAAAAAAAAAAGCAAAAAAAAAAAAAGAGCAAGGCAAAGAGCACACATCCAAGGAACCTGTTGCTAAAATTCACCTCTGGGAACAGCTGATTGGGGGTATTCCGGGAGGCCAATCCACCTGCCAATCAGCTTTTTTCTTATTTTCCTCCCCAAAAACTAAGGTGCGTCTTATACTCCAGTGTGTTTTATACTCCGAAAAATATGATTGTTCTTCATCAAGCTCATTTAGGTATTTTCTAGCTTTCAGCAATTTATTTTCAGCTCCAGATAATGCAACATTTTCCTGGAAATTCTCAGCACTCCTGCTATCTGCTATGTAGGAGCCATTCCTTGCTAATTGTTTTCATTTCCAAGATCTCTTTCACCATACATTTTTCTTCATTCTCTATTTACCGTTCAAAAGTTTTTATGATGCATTTTATAAGCTAGACTGGAAATATGAATATGAAAATCACAATGCTAATGAGAAATGAATATTTGTGTAACAATTAAGAAACCAGAAGCAAAAGCTCAACTTCTGATGATTGCACAAACATGTCTGAGTAGTTTTTCTTGACAAACCAATAAGAAGTGGTTTGACATTCCCAAGGCCTAAAATCACACAGCTAAATTCAATCATGTCCAATCCTTTATTTCCTTTTGCCTAATGGACAGAATCTTGCTAAACTAAAGCTACTATAATCTTCTAACCTAGTGGATATATGCAGAGAGATTCTAAGGTGAACTATCCTGAACCTCTTCCTCCCTACCCCACCCCACCCAGCCTGGGATTGCGCAGTTTCTTAATCTGGGTCTCTTCTGGGAAAGCTTTCTGTTGCCAAAACTATCCCTCCCTCAGTTTCTCCAGGTGCACATTCCATCACAGGCAAGATTCTTGGATGGGAAGCGAAATGTTTTGTTCTTCTTCCTCACAGAAAAACAAAACAAAACAATCCAGTTGCCTTTTGAAAAAGCATCTTTGATACCATCTGTAGCAGGGGTGAAATCCAAAATTTTTCTTTACCGGTTCTGTGGGCGTGGCTTGGTGGGTGTGGCAGGGGAAGGATATTGCAAAATCTCCATTTCCACCCCACTCTGGGGCCAGCCAGAGGTGGTATTTGCCAGTTCTCCGAACTACTCAAAATTTTCGCTACCGGTTCTCCAGAACCTGTTAGAACCTGCTGGATTTTACCCCTGATGTGTAGAATATTTCTTCAAATGCCCAGTCTTGTTTTTAACCCTGGAATTTCCAGGTGACCTTCTGTTTTAGTACTAACCAGGTCTAACTAGGCTGACCCTATGGTGGACACTTCCTTACGAGAATATGCCCCCACCCTAAACAATAAGCAACCTGCTTTAGAGCTGGCACTGGATATGCAGATGATCCTGTGACTGGCAGATTTTTTTTTCTTCTCCTGGTGGTTGATGAAGTGCTGAACAGGGAGGAAAGCAAATTTGAGGACTCAACAAATTGCTTTGCCCAGTGCATGCTGAACATACAAAACCAGGACTGCAGCATTTGGCAGTGACTCAGAACAGAGACTGGATAAGGATCGGTACTGCAGGAAGCAAATTTCATGTCAGTATAATTATTGCTGACTCAAACAGCTATCAGATGGATAGGTTTGTTACTGAGCAGGGAAAAGGTCCAAGACTAAAGTTATACTTTGTAGGCTGGTCACGTAAAACAGGATCATCTGGCCTGCAAGGGTATGTTCAGAGCCAGATAGTATAGGATATAGTATGTCCTATTTGGCAAAACTGCATTGGTAAAACAACATCACAGTGTAATGCTGTGAGCAGATTTTCTCTACTATCAGCATGGCGAACTTCTCTCCTCCCCAGGAGCTAGAAAACTGATGTAACTACATATACTTACATCCTGTTATTAGTTTTTATTATTAGTTACTGGTTCCATAAAACAAAATATTTTTTATTATTTTATTTAACTGCAGAAATGATAATGTTAACCTATTATGCTTTATGTTTGGACAATAATCTTTCATTTAAAAAGATGTATTCATAATGAACCAAGAGGAAAAATATATAATTTGGTTGTGTTATTATTTAATGAACAGTAGTATTCAGGACATTAAGCCATAAAATAGAATCATACCAAATCCTGGCAATCTTAATATAGTGGAGGACAATGTGTAACTTTCCAGATACAACTGGACTACAACTCTCTCAATATTAGCAATTTTCTCTGAGTTGCTGTGGAGCCAAAAGGTCACACCAGAGGTGAGTTTCAGCAGGTTCTGACCAGTTCTGGAGAACCGGTAGCGGAAATTTTGAGTAGTTCAGAGAACTGGTAGTAAAAATTCTGACTGGCCCCACCTCCATCTATTCTCTGCCTCCCAAATCCCAGCTGGTTGGGAGGAAATGGGGATTTTGCAGTAACCTTCCCCTGGAGTGGGGTGGGAATGGAGATGTTACAGTATCCTTCCCCGGGAGTGGGGTGGGAATGGAGATTTTACAGTATCCTTCCCCTGCCACGCCCACCAAGCCATGACATGCCCACCAAGCCACACTCACAGAGCCGGTAGTAAAAAATTTTGAAACCCACCACTGGGTCACACAATGCCTATTCTTGTTTGAATAACAATGGAGCATATACTCAAGTCTATCTCTAAAGTCAATGGAGTTTACAAAATCTTCACTTTAATTTACTCATTGTTCCAAAGACAATAATTTAGTTTTGGATGAAGTAGAGATGTGCCATTTTCACACAATTTAAAAGGACGATGATGATTTGTCTTACTTTAAATGCTATTTGTTTCCTTTAATTAAACCTGACTCAATGTGCCACTCAAACCTGGCACTTTTTTGATGGATCATCATCATCATGTGTCAATTTCTCTGCTCAAATGTGTGCAGTTCCTGGAGATTTTAAATAAATAATATATGCATTCTGTAACCAAGAAAATAAGTAGAATCTTCCTGTTACCGCTATGGAGAATCCAGATTCCACTTTTATCATGGTCAAAACATTATTAAGTCCTGATAAGGTGCAAGTTAGAAAAAGTCCTGTAGAGTCCCCTTTGATTGCACGTGACTGGAGGATATAGAGAATTTTTCCATGGATAGAAATCTTCTATTAAGAGATTTATTGAGATCAGGAATACAGTTAGTGCCATGGCTGAACAGCTCCTATCTACCTTGTGTTTTTATGTTAAGAAAAGACCTTTACAAAATCTTAGCTCCACTCTGGAATTTTTAGTTGCTAATGTACCTGACATCACTATAGATGACTCTCAAAACGTAGCGCATTCCATTGCATTTGATTGGATCAAATCATGTCAGAAACAGAATGAGAAAATTGGCACTAGAGTAATCTAGTACCAATTTTCTTTTTGGTACATCTGTACCATTTTCTTTTTTTAGTTTTTCCAATTCATTTGTTTGGAAATCATTAATTTAAACTCACCCTGAAAAACTACAATAGGAAATAATTAGCTTAATAAGCTTTCACTTTCAAATACCTTGAGGAAGAATTTATATTGCTTACCTCTGCCTGGGCCAAATATTTAAAAAAACTACAAAAAATCTCTAATGTTCTACCATTATTCAGGGGAATCCATGCCCTGAATGCCACATATCTCTGAAATATTTTCTGTCTCAAGAATTTGGGGAATATGGAACAGAATGTTAAGTAATCCATAAACTTCTGCCCAGTAGGGAGAGGTCAGAGAATTTAGGAAAGTAGTTTAAAGCTGAAAAAGAAAAAAAGAAATGCTGAAAGCAGAAAAAAGCATAAGAGAGCTAGGTGGGTAGAAGTTTGGAAACTTTACAAATAGCAAACCTACATTTTCAAAGGCAGCACATATTGCTTAGGAATTCAATTTCAAGTTCATAAAGAAATACTATGGGCTTTCATTCATCATTCATTTAAATCTGCGCTGCTTGAAAAAGCATGTGAAAGTGGGCAGAACAAGCCCTCTTTCATATTTCTTAAATGAACTTTATAATTCTGCTTTGCATTTGAGCAAAGCAGAAACTGTGCAGCTTAACTGGCTCAAAAGACTGGATGCTTTTATCAGCTGATAGGCAATTGATTGATCAAGCAGGCAAGAACAAACAGAACAACGCCTATTTATAACTCTACCCTATTTATTTTACTTTACTTGCCCAATTTAATTTTAGCCATTTATTTAAAAAATCTACTAACATCCCTTCCCATCATTTCATGGCTCCAGCCAGCTCACAGAGCTAAAAGGGCGGTACCATAATGCCTCAGCTCGATTGTGTCTTTCTCTTTAAAAAAACAACAACAACCCACAATCTGATAACTTTGGTGAAAGAAATGAACTGTGCGCTATTGTCTGGAGAGGATCACTACTGCAGACTTTGTGGATTAAGCACAGAGATAAAACTTTCCTTGCCTTACCTGAAACCTCAAAGACAGATAAAAAACTACCTAGTAACATGGATTAAAACATCACTTTTATGACATTCATTCAAACATTCAGATGTTTTCAGTTCTGTAAAAAGTGTAAGCTCTTCAATAGGTTTGGATTCGTTTCAACAAAATACAGCTATGATATACATCTCTTTTAAAGCATTACAGACCAAACAGTCTGCTAGGATTCAGCCTGAGTCTGTTCCTCCCTTTCCAGACCCCCAACAGGCTCCAGGCACTGAGAGAAAATATTGCTTGGGTGAGCAGAGGTTGAAATATGCAGTTGGATATCACCAGCACTCTGGTAATACCTGGTCCCCCATGTTGCCAGATGACCTCCCTCAGCAGCTTTGTTAGAGATTAAACAGGAGAAGGAGAGAGTCAAATCTACAGCACCCCACAAAGCATGGGCCTTCTTAGATTAAACCTTTCTCCCTATCAACTGCAATCTAATGGAAAGGAAGACCACCACAACACTGCCTTCCACTCCTATTTCCTCGTGCTCATCCAGAAGGATAGTGTGATAATTAAAGTTTAACATTAAAGATTTTTTAAAAATTATGTTTGTCCTTGTATCACCAATGGTTTCTGGTGGGGTTTGTTTCTTTGGAAAAGATCCTAGAGCTCACTCACGGGCTCACTCAAGGGCTAAGTGTGATGCTTTGTGAGGAAGAAGCCATGCATATAGCTTTTCTCTCTGTGTGTTTGTGTGTGCAACATATGTTTCTACCATATAAAATATGTGAATTTGTCAGCTACCTGGAAGGCAGGCAAGCAGGCAGGGAGGGTGGGAGGGAGGGAGGAAGGAGGGAAGGAAGGAAGGAAGGAAGGAAGGAAGGAAGGAAGGAAGGAAGGAAGGCTAGAGGTTTGCCTATCTATACTGATTACATTCAAGATCTAGAAAAGTAAGTGTGCTATCTAGATCACGATATGGATACAGAGAATAGGATCATAATAAAAATATAATAAGTTTGAATATGTTTTGGATAAAATTACTGATAATGAATGGAGAATGAATCCAGTAAGGTTCCTACCACATTGGAGATGCTAAATTAGTGTTGCAAGGCCATCTCTTAGGATGTCCAATTCTTTCCTGACCATCTTTGCCTAAACTTAGAAGCTACATAAGGTTGGACTTGGATGGGAGATTTCCAGAGAATACCACAGCTGTAGGCTAGGCTGAAAATTCCAAAAACATCCTGGAAGAAGGCAATAGCAAACCATGTGGGCATTTCTGCTAAGAAATCTATGGATGTAGAACTCATCAGAGGTTGAGCTCATCTTGAAAAAGAGTGTACATTTACATTTAAAGGGAAGCAGGCAATTAGCACCCCCTCCAATAAGAACATAAAAGATCAGATACATTATTAGTTCCAAAGAATATAGTTATCATAAATGGGTTTTGTTGTTTTTAACTTAAGATTTGCTACCAAGCTCTTCAACCACCAGTTTCTAGTTAGTTAACTGATCTTATTTCCTGAATGATGACTCTCAATGGCTAATCAGGGATACAATTATATCATTTACATGCAAAATAGGCTGAAAATCTGCACTTACTGTATTCAATTGTATCAGTTAGAAATTCACAATCAAATTTGGCTGTAGAACAGTTTTATCAAATTGTTGATAGTTGAAATTCATTAAAATGATTTTTTCCATCTATAAGAAAAAGAAATAAGTGACATAACTATCTTATATCTAGCTATGATATCTTTAGATGGAGAAATTTTTGAAATTTTAATTTTTAAAATATTAAACATCATTTCAGATGTAATATGATAGTCCCAATGAAGGAGGGTACAGAGAGGTGGTTGTGATGGCTTTGGGACAACTTTTCTCTTCAACCGGCAGAATTACTCTGTAAGTACCTCACTCTACCCCTTGAGAGACACCTATGTCATCATATATGTCTCAAACACTGTAGAATAACCTTACAAGAATATGGGTAAATACATTTCCTCTGTAGCAGGAGTGAGTTACCAGAGGCCCCATGCCATCCCTTTCCTTGTTGCCCTCAGAGCCATAATTTGTGAGAATTAACAACGTTTTCAGAAAAAACTTTCAACCATTGAGGGAGAGCATGAATAATAATATTGTTCTTAAATTGTTATATGTGCTTTTGTAGGTTTTTTTTTTTAGTATGTGGTCTTGAGTTTTCCTTTGTAAAGCAAAGCTATAAACATAAACAATATATAAATATATATTATTCTTATGAATCTCTTTCAGATTTGCCTCTTTCAGGTTTGTCCTTCACTTTTTCCAAGAAAATATGATGGTTGTATATAGTCTAGATGTTCCCTGTAGATTCTCTAGCATTTGATCAAATTTTGATGTTAAGTAATCCTGACACCTAGTGGATCCACAAGTGAAATACACAAAACATTTTGAGGAATAGAGAGGCAGAAAGGGAAATAAAGACATAAGAAAAACCTTAAAGAAAGCATAGAGAACATCAGTACTGTAGACTGTTTTGGTGATTTTATAATGATGTATGCTGTGTTCTCTACCCTCTCACCTTACCCATCTACTCACTTATATCCATCATGCCAGCTATTCTTTTTTTTTTTTTTTTAATTTGATTTATATGCCGCCCTTCTCCGGAGACTCAGGGCGGCTTACAATGCATTAAGCAATAGCCTTCATACTTTTGTATATTTTTACAAAGTCAGCTTATTGCCCCCACAAACCTACCTTAGAAAGGATGGAAGGCTGAGTCAACCTTGAGCCTGGCAAGATTCGAACTTACTAATTGCAGACAGCTGGAGTTAAATTACAATGCATTAGTCTGCTGAGCTATCCAGGCTCTTCTTGAACAAGTATTGGTGGTGAGATAAATGTTTTCCTAAAACGTGAAGATGCAACTGAATTTGTGATATTCAAATTTGTCAGTCTTTTGGAAAAGCAGAAAAAAAAAAACCAGTTTGGCATAGTGGTTGAAAGTCAGTTTAGCATAGTGGTTAAGGCTCCAAGCTAGAAACCAAAAGACTGTGAGTTGTTAGGCGTGAAAAACAGCTGTGTGACTTTGGCCAGTTACTCTCTCTCAGCCCAGCCCATCTCAAAAGCCTGTTGGGGGGAAAGTAGGTGGGAGAAGGAATATTATGTATGTTCGCTGCTTTGAGTTATTTATAAAGAAATAAAGGCACGATAAAAATTAACTAAATAAATTAAATAATAAAAGAGAAGTGCAGAATGTGTAAAAGCAGAAGAAAGCGCATCAAAAATATTTTTCTTGCATTCATGAATAAATAATTTCATGAATAAATAATAAGGGGTAAGCCTATTATATGTGGTACATACTGCTCCTTAGAAATTTAGTTATTTCATGTCACTGAAAGGAAAACCCCAACCACGGAGACAAAATTTCTTTGAATGCATTTTAGAGTTTAATCAATGTGAGTATTCTTAATGAGGCTTAGATTTAATTACTTTTAAAGATTATCCAAGGGAAGCATTAATATTTTCTGGTGCTGCCAGTGATCATTCAGGAAGAATCGTAATTTGCAATTACAATTATATATTCAATGCCTGCAATATGAACATATTGCACCCCTGATATGCTAGTACATCTCACGTCTGTGCTTGTATGTGTTTGTAGTGAAATGCAACTGTATGAGACAATGGAGATCAGTGCTCATGAGATACATTCAGTGTGGTCCATCTGCTAGTGCAATAGATTCCCACTCTTTTATTTCAAACTGTGTGCACTCCCTAAGCCAGTTGTCGAGGTATGATGGAAAGTGGTAGGGCAAGAAAAGAAAGATGGGTTTGCATATTAGACTTAGTCATATATATGCAGAGAATTCATACATACAAATTCTACTGATTTACAGTTTTTATCTTGTGTTGTACAAATTCATCTTATACTGAGTCAGGTCTTCAGTCAAATCAACTGAGGATGAATGGCTGCAGCTTTTGTAAGACATTGGAGCCAGGGGTGGGTTCTACTTACCTTTACTACCGGTTCGCATTGTGCCCGAGCGCACTCTTCTCTGCATGCACAAATGCTTATGCGCATGTGCAGATCAACTTTGATGATGTCTGGGTCAATGGGCTGAGCCTCCCGCCAGTTTTACTACTGGTTCTTGCGAACCGGTCCGAACCGGGGGCAACCCACCACTGATCAGAGCAGAAAACAAGCTAAGGAGGCTATTGGACTTTGGAATAACAAAAGAGAAAAATAAGCAAAGGGTTCCATGAAGGTGTGTGTGTGTGTGTGTGTGTGTGTGTGTGTGTGTGTGTGTGAGAGAGAGAGAGAGAGAGAGAGAGAGAGAGAGAGAGAGAGAGAGAGAGAGAGAGAGAGAGAGAGAGAGAGAGAGAGAGAAAGGTCAAGATGAAAGTTACAGTAGTACAGTAGAACCTGATGCAACTATCATCTTGACTTTTTAAGCCACTCTGTGGACATTGTTGGTATTAAAATTGGAAAGGAGGATGGTAAGAAAACAGAATGAATTATTCGCATTACTGCAGGAGATCTAGGTCAGAACATGAAACACTCAAACATAAAAGGGAAACAATGAATTTCATGGCCCTTTAAAGACTAGAAAATGTATTTTCACATATGGTTTCATTATTTAACTATAGTTCATATAGGAGATTTTATAAGTAAATGTCACTGAAGGAAGACAGGGGAAGCAAATATGGAAGTTCAGCTTCCCTTCTGTTGACTTCCTGGACAGATCCATGTGATGGTTTTGGCAATGTATAAATAATTTGTTCTTTTCTGCAAAAAAACCCAAAGCTTAGGCTTTGCTAACTTAGTCTGGGATGTCCAGATGATTCTCCATTCAAATCCAAACCAGATCTGATCAAATTTATTTTAAAAGCAACCCCTACCAATTAAGAGCTTCCACCTAGCTGGGAATACAGGAAAGATGGGAGTAGCATTGGCAGGTCTGTGATGGGAATAGTTAGTTTAAAGCATTTAGTTGCTGTTTAATTAAATGTGCTAAATCTTCCAAGAGCAAATCTTCTAATAAACTTGACCTTCCGTGAACCACCAAGGTATTTTATAAGGCAGGGAGGAAATTAAAGTTTAATGTCTTCCCAATAAAGTAGTGGAAAGCAGCCTGAAAAGATATATTTTTCAATAAAGAGTGAATGCTTTTTTAAAAAAAACTGGCTTCTTATTTTCCATCTGAATTTCCTTTAACTGGCTTGAACAAAAATCAAAAGCAAATTCAGAATTGTGCAATACCAATCAAAATAACATCCTTTCTTTTGGAATAAATATTTTTAGAAACAGGAACTATCTATCCCCAGAAGTAAACAGGAATTTTGCCACTAATTGAGTGTGTCTGTGTCTGTGTCTGTGTGTGTCCATCCGTCCGTCCATCCATGTGTGTGTGCTTTTTACATGGCATGTGGATACAGAACAGGAAGGTCCAGGGGGATCAAATATGTTGCAATGGCAAGAATAACCATGCAGTCCAACCCCTGAACTTTTTTATGGGACATATCTAAAAAAAGAATGGGACTTCAATCCCATGTTGATTACCATGTTGATTATTTTTTTTAATTCCATTCTCATGGATACCCAAATGCAGAAAGCCAGGGAGGGGGTCCATTTTCTTATGCAAAGCCTCTTGGGTAAGGATTAGACCTACTTTCTCCTCTGTGGATTATTTTTGATCAGGTTACTAAGCATTTTTATGTCCAAGAAAACAAACAAATGGATTGTAGAACAAATCAATCCAAAATTCTCACTTGAATTACAAATGACCAGGCTCAAATGACAGTATTTTGGATACATTCTATAAATACTTAGTTCTTGTTTTTTAAAAAAACACGACCCTCTGCAATGCTAGGAAAGTAGCAGACGAGGACAACCAGTAGGAAAGTGGAGGGACCCTGTTATAGTGACAGTGGGAAAAGCTAAAGGACCAGAACTGCTGAGCCATTGGAACAGCTAAAGGACCAGTTTACAGATAGATCATCATGGAGAAAATCTATTATGTGGTGGCTAAAAGTTGTCACCAACTTGATGGCCTAATCAATCAATCAATCCCAGTTCATGTACAATACAATAAAATACAATCTACATGTGAAGCCAAAAGATAATATATAACTGAAGTATCTCATTTAACTTCAGCCTGCCCAATCCATGAAAAACCGTATAGTTTAGAGCTGATGCACAATTCATTTTGACAATACCGTTGTACTGAATTTTTAGTAAATTGCCCATTTCAAAGCAATTTATCCTTAAAATAATATATAATGTATCCTTACATGAGGATAAGTTTACATGATATTATACATGGGCCTTAATGAGGGTACTTAGGAAAACAGCAATTTCAAATGAAGTCTGTGTAAATATGGTAAAAATCTATGAAATGACATTGGTCCCAATCCAAGACAAATATCCTTGCTTTCTCTAAATGCTTCCACAGCCCAAAACTAGAGTTACTGAATGTTATTGAAAAAAATCCCTATGAATATGATTGTTACGTGTCAAGTGTAAGGACAAAAAAATACTTAGCCTGACTTCCTTTCTTGGAACAACAGCAAAAGCCATTTACATTTTCCTAAGAATTAAAAAAAAATATAGACATAAGCAGTTAAGTGTTTTACCAGCCACCCCGTTCCTTTCTGCCAGAAAGGCAAAACAAGGTCATCTCTTTCCCGTTCACATATCTGGCTTTTGTTGTATTTATTATCCTTCTGTTTTGCACAAGTGTGTTTTTTCCTTGCTTATGGAACAACTTTGCTTTCGCTCTTTTCAAGCTTCTTGTTTTAATTTTATCTCTCTACAGCTGCCTGATTACAATATTTTGACAAATGGCGGTTTATAGGAGATGTTGAACAGTCTGAGATTAGAGTTACAAGGGGCCCCATGGAGAAATTGTTAGGCAAGGTCACGGCTGCAGTTCTGTTCAGCATTCCAAATATACAAAGTTCTATAGCAGCTTTCAAAGTTAAGAAGGGTAAGTTAACAGAGTGCTATCAAGTCTATATGTAGGGAAAGGAATTGGCAAGTAATTAGACGAGGCACAGCGGCAGAAGGATAAGCTGACAGAGAAAGTGCTTTAGCAGCTAAATGGTCTCAGAAGGTTTTATGGCAGAAGGCCCTCTCTTCTACCCACTATTGTTGAACTCAAACCCAGATTATGCTGGACTATCAAAATGCAACATCCTAAGCAGAGAATTATTTAAAGTATTATTCAAAATAATGTAGCATTCTTTATTCCTCTCTTCTTTGATTTTCAATGCAACAGCATCAATTAATGCTGTTAATTAGAGCCTTGATAGTACAGTGGTCTACGCACCCTGTTATTAACACAGCTGCCTGCAATTTACTGCTGGTTCGAATCTCTCCAAGGCTCAAGGTTGACTCAGCCTTCCATCCTTTCTAAGGTAGGTGAAATGAGCACCCAGTTTGTGGGGGCAATAAGCTGACTTTGTATAAAATATACAAAAGTATGAAGGCTATTGCTTAACGCATTGTAAGCCGCCCTGAGTCTCCGGAGAAGGGCGGCATATAAATCAAATTAAAAAAAAAATGAGGACCCAGTTTGTGGGGGCAATAAGCTGACTTTGTATATAAAAAAAAAGAACACTGCTTGAGGGGGTGGGCAAAAGCCCTACTAAACAGGTATATACAAAAATATGAAGGCTACTGCTTAATGCATTGTAAGCCGCTCTGAGTCTCCGGAAAAGGGCAGCATATAAATTGAACCAATAAATAAATAAATAAATAAATAGTCTAGAATGATATAGGATCTCCTGTTTGAGCAGGGGTTGGACTAGAAGACCTCCAAGGCCCCTTCCAACCCAATTCTATGTTCTATCTCACTAATGGGATATTTAGTTTTTTGGGATCTCGGTCACTTGATTTTGGCATTAGGCATTATGGTTGAAATTAGATTTCAATCTCACCTGGACCTCTTTCTGCTTTTTCAGATTAAATATATTCATAAGAATGCAATGACCAGCAGGATAGACAGGAAGAGGGCATATAATTTCTAATCCTTTCTTTGCCACTATCTATAATGGGTACATCAATTTACCACCAAATAAAAGTGTCCCATTGCTATAAGTTTATATATTATGAGACTCCTTTGTTCTGTTTAGTGCTTGGACCTTCTCTTTCCCCCTGGAAAAATCTTCACCAGTCTGGAAAAGTAGTGCCTTGTCTTTTATATCTCCATTTAATCCTGTTTTATTCCAGCAGCTGTTCTTTTCCTGCATTCAGTTAATATTGATATTATTTTGCAGCTGAAAATGCAGGCCACCAAAAGTTAGCCTAACCTGCACTGGGGAAAGGGAAGGGGAAAGAGAAGAGGAGGGGAGGGGAAAGAAAAGGAAAGGAAAGGAAAGGAAAAAAGAAGGGGAAAAGGAAAAGGAAAAACATCCCGAATGGAAACAGCATTAACTCATACTCTGCAAAGAAACTACTGAAGGAAATCAGTGTTTGGATAAGTGATTTATTAGGTTTGGCAGCATTCTTTGGCTGGTTTATCAAACAGGCATCTATTAGTATTTTTAATACAACCAGTAAATTCTATTCCTGCGGCAGTCTGAAGACTTTTCCATAACAATAATATTCACAAAGGAACTGCGTCAACACTTCTGCGTTCTAATAAACAAAGTCTGCATTTTTGTGAAAAGGTCCAAATTATAGGCATGGTGGGATATATGTATAAATAATTGTGTCTAATTTTAACTGACACCGGATTTGGGGGTATGCTAATGCTAGAATAAATATTTAAATAAGAGAATGAGATTTCCTATTAATTCTATGTCTAGTTATGGGCATGAAGAATTCCCAAAGACCCATGCACAACCTGAACTTTTATTTAATAAAATAATGACGTAATTGGATTTTTAAAATAATACTACTAGTAGTAGTAGATATTTATCCAGTTCTAGAAACATAATTACCCACTCTTTTGCCTAATTTTGATAGGAAGCTTAGGCTAAGTCTTCATTTTTTGGTTTGTTTGTTTAATCTGCAGTTGTTAATATCTGGGATACCCACATTTCTAGATAAAGTCTAGTTTACACCCAGGTTCTTTAGAATGTTAACCCCCACCAACCTTCTCTAATTCACAATTTTTAAAAGGATAGGGAGACCTTTTTTATCTTTCTCCAGAAGTGAAGATGCTTCTTGAATGAGAAGTGAAACTTTTTCAAAGGAAAAAATCAAGAAAGTCCAGTTGCCTTTTGGAAAAAGCATCTTTGGGATAATCATGCTGTGGATGATTGAAAATCTTCATTGAAATCTGTCTCCAGAATTTAGTTAACAATTTGAAAAAGACATTAACGTTAATGATAATAATGAAAAAAAGATTGCTTATTTTTAACTATTTTGATACCTATAGAACAGAATATTTATATTTTAGGATTGAACTGTGGGGTCTTTGGTGCTCTCTGAACTTGGTTGTTTTCTTGCAGACATATCATTACAAATTAGGTAACGTCTTCAGTTCTAGTAGGGAGTGGGGTTTGCTCTCATTTTATATACTAGTGGCTTGGTCAGTCAGAGTTGGTGGGAATGGTTTTGGTGGCTGAGATCAAATCCGTTGTTTATTAGCACTGATGATGTTAACTAGTTTGGTAATGAAACTTTTGCAAGAATATAACTATTCTGAACTCGTGACAAGCTAGGAAGCAAAGGCAGCAGAACATTAAATCACCAGGACATGTACATGTTTAAGTCTGCTTTGTTGATCTTACATTTCACAAAATCTCAATTTTTTTTCTTCCTCCAATTGAGACTTCAGTTTCATTGTTATGCCATTATTTATTATTTTGTCTGTTGATTACAAAGCTATTTCCCCTCATCCTCTCTGTCAGTCTCTATTCTTCAAAAGATCTCCTACAGTGAAGCAGAAGGAACAGACTATAATTGTCTATAGGCTACAGATCTGCTTGGAATAAAGATATTTGAGGTTTTAAAAAAAGTACCATGGTGGGTATTGATAGGCATTGCAGTCCAATCTACCTAGAATGTGATAGGGATTGTTCAGGTTTTCTAGCCATGAAAGATTATTCTCACAATTTTCACAAAATGAAGTTCTGGAAGAAATACTGCATCCATTTCTGGTCTCCACAATAAAAAAAAATACTGAGATTCTAGAAAGAATAGAGAGAAACGCAACAACAATGATAAGGGATCTGGAGGCTAAATCATATGATGAATGGTTAAGGAAACTGGATATGTCTAGTCTACTGAAGAGAAGGACTAGGGGTCATATGATAGCAGTTTTCCAGTATTTGAGAGGCTGTCACAGCAAAGAAGAAATTGTCTTATTCTCCAAAGTACCTGTGGGCAGGACTAGAAGTAATACAAGGAAGATCATTAAAGAGAGATCCAACCTAAAACTAAGGGGAAATGTCCTGACAGTGAGCACAATTAATCAGTGGGATGCCTTGCCTCCAGAAGTTGTAACTGCTCCATCACTAGAGGTTTTCAAGAAGAAACTGGACAGCCATTTGTCCAGAATGTTATACTGCCTTCTGCTTGAGCAGGGGGTTGGACTAGAAGACCACCAAGGTCCCTTCCATCTCTGTTATTCTATGTTGTCATGTCCAGATTGCCCCTTCCCTTTTATAAATGTCTCCAGTAACGTCTCTACTGTGTTTTGTGATGGTTTTGAAAGACGGCTAGACATCAATCAGGGTTCCCCTACCCCATCTGCTATCTCTCCAGCCTGGGTCTCAACAGGGGCAGAGAAGCCTATCAGATACCTGGGTCACCTTGAATAGCTGGTAGCACAAACAACATCTCAAAAGTTCATGGTATGGAACTGCACCACTTGTCAGTCCTTCTTTGAGTTACTTTTGAAAAATGGTTTACTGCTCTTGCAAGAGAGTTGTGGTCTTTTGTGCTCTTCTAAGAGAGAAGCAAAGCCATCTTCAAAAGCAGCCCACACAACAGCTGGCATATGCAGTAATGGGCATATACTTGCACTACGAATCATCCAAGAGGGAGGGAGGAGGCAGGGAAATAGGGGGTGGGTGGGAAGAGATTTGTGTCTCCCCATGAAACGTCAAATACTTCTGCTCATCTGCTATTCTAATTGATCCAGATCTCCAAAATGAGATTTGTTTGAAGAACTGGACTCTTCCACTCACCAAAGTAGGATGTGTGCAGAGATGTAAGAGACAACAGGTACACAAATGACAAAATCTCAAATGAAGTACATAAAATGGTACCATAGTAAAACAATTGAGGTTTTTGCAGTCCTTTGGGTGGGGGAATGCCACTTTAATACCAGTAAAGAAAATGGTAAGTTATCTCAAGACTGGATTGGGGACAAGATGAAGGTAATGGCATGGGGACACTGGGAGGGCAAAAAAGTTTTCTGGATCAAGTTCTTGGTATGGTCATCTGCAAGTGAGAAAAAGCCCAAAGAATAGTTCTGCCTAATATTTTTTTTAAAAGTAAACAAGCAAACAGATGAGACTTGGCTAGGTTTATATGAACACAATCTTATATTTGGATGCATTCTAAATATTGCATATTGTGTAATACGCCAGTGGAAATTTATAATTCAAAATACATTTCACTTTTGGGAGCTATTCTCGAAGATGCAGGAACTAAGCAGACACACCCTTCAATATCCTGATTTAATCACATCCAAGACATACAAAGGCTTGACTAAAATAAAGAGAACAGCGTTAAAACAAAATTCACAGGACAATGGAATAATCCACTTTATTAGGACCAAACATTTTTCTCATAATTAGCATACTTTTATAGTAGTGATCAACACATTAATTGGTAATTGTTAATTCTTCTAAAGAGGAATAAAAAATACTTCAAGGATTACTTAAGAAGAAGGGGACTGGTGCCAAATAGCCAATATCTTCAATTCAAAGTCATTGCTTGGTGAAAAATAATGCCAACCTTCTACCTGTAATGAACGCAGCTTGCTTTGACCTATTTTAACTATAGTTGTTTGAATTACTATTTATGTTGATTCAATATGCAATACTCAGAACTGTCTAAAATGAAAATTAATTAGTTTCTTTGTCAAATGAAAAATAGAACTGACATTTCGGGGGGGGGAGGATAATTCTGATTTCTGCGTATCACAGAAAATATCAATCCCAGTTCACTTTAAATTGAAATAAAGAATTTTAAGAAATAAAAGAAAATTTCTTCTATATGCTAACTGCCACCTAAATAACAGGTTTTAATAGTTTTTACATTAGCTAAGAGATAGCAATTCAATCTGAATGATATGATGGCCTTTTGTTCAAAATGAATAATATGCAATACTTTGGATTCACTTCCCAAAAGGTTGTTTGCCATATGCATAATAATCTATGTCAGTGGTTCTCAACCTTCCTAAAGCTGCGACCCTTTAATACAGTTCCTCATGTTGTGGTGACCCCCAACCATAAAATTATTTCTAAGACCATTGAAAATATGTGTTTTCCGATGGTCTTAGGCGACCCCTGTGAAAGGGTCATTCGACCCCCAAAGGGGTCCCGACCCACAGGTTGAGAACCACTGATCTATGTGATTTTGGGAAAAGATGCAGCTATTTTAAAGAGTTGCAGATAGATGCTATGTTCAGGATTACATGTTCCTAAGCATCACTTGGGACTAAAATCTGAAGATCTGGATATCTTTACTAAATATGATCTAGCAAATATTGTGTGCTGCATGAATTTTGGATTGGATGGAGGTATAATTATTTACAAGTAAGCCCTGTTGAGTTCAGGTGAATTTACTTTACTGAAGATGGATAGAATAAGATTCAGGTTAATCCTTTCTCATGTAAAGCCATTATAAACCATATCAGTAGATGAAGTGCTGTAAATTGCTCTGAATAAAGAAAATGTGGCATTGAAATGTACAAATGATCCATTAATTTCAAAATAGGGGAAGATAACATGATCACTGGTGCTTAGTTCTAAAACAATGGTTAAAAATGTTTATTGCACTGGAAAAATTTAAGTAATCATAAAGAAAACATCTGGGGAGAGTATTTAAATCCCTCCAGGTTTCAAGAATAATTTTTTTAATTCCAAAGATAGGACTTTAATAAATAAATCAAAACAGTTGGAATCCACTGGTGTTTATTTAACCTAAGCAATCTGCTTCAGCCATCTGTTCTGAGCAGCTTTAGAAATGATAAGATTCCAGGAGCATGGTTAAACTATCAAAGAAAGATTTGTGGCTTTCCTGGAGTCACTTCTTCATGGCAACTGCCTGAGGTTCTAGCACTTAAAGCTGTAGCACGTTTGGAAAGAAGAAAACTGTTCAGTGGTGGGATTCAGCCAGTTCTATCCAGTTCAGGGAAATCGGTAATGGCTGCTGTGGGAGGCTCTGCCCACCCACCCGGACATCATCACATCCTGTTTTCGATGCTCTGCGCATGCGCAGACATGGCGCGCACACTCACATTTGCAACCAGTAGCGAAGGTAAGTGAATATAACCCCAGAACAGTTGTGTGAAAAAGAACTGAATGAAAGCCTACAATTACTGACTTTCACTCAGCAGACTTTCAGCTATTTCCTCAAGAGATTTCAGTGGCCTTGTGTAGTTGTGTAAGGCAAGAATTGCCCTCATTGGAAATTGATTACCTTCCCCAAGCTCTGCAAACCTTGGTGTGTTTCCCCTTGAAATGCAGCATTATTTATAAATAAATTGGCTCTGTGTTCAAAGAAAGACAGCACTGAGCATCACACAAGTGTTTAGTAAAGCTGGCAGCAAGGCAAATGTTGGAGGCACAGTGTTTGCTGTGTTGGAGTGGTCCTCTGATCTGGTGCAATTCCAATATGATAGATCTGCAACTCTGCAACTGGTTCTAGGTTGGAGAAAAACTACCCTACACTATGCCAATCATAACTACTTGTCCATTTTTTCTGACTTCTTGTGTGTGTTTAACTGCTGTTCCAGTGATGGCTGATTGTATTTCCAGAGTCCAGCACTTCAAGCTGTTTTTCAGCTCAATTGCATACAGGGAAGGGATTTTGGTGTTGTATTTTTAAACAGAATAAGTAGATGAACACATTATCCTAAATCAGTGGTGTCAAACTGGCGGCATCACATCATCACATGACGTATCATAGCTTTTATCCCCTTCTATAAACTGGGAGTGGGCATGGCCAGCACATGTCGCATATGGCCTGTGGACCGTGAGTTTGACACCCCTGTTCTAAATCATAGCCTCATTTAATCATGAGTTGTTGAATAACTCACAATGGCAAGTTTCAGCATCATATTACATATAGAAACAAGCTATGTAATTCATTCATTCATTTATTTATTTATTTATTGGTTTGATTTATATGCTGCCCTTCTCCGGAAATTCAGGGCGGCTTACAATGCATTAAGCAATAGTGTTCATACTTTTGTATATACCTGCTTAGTAGGGCTTTTGGCCTTTTTATACAAAGTCAGCTGATTGCCCCCACAATCCGGGTCCTCATTTTACCTACCTCGAAAGAATGGAAGGCTGAGTCAACCTTGAGCCTGGTGAGATTTGAACTTGCAGTGATTGCAGGCAACTGGTGCTACTTAACAGCACTTTAGTCTGCTGCGCCACCAAGGCTCTTGCTTAGTGCAGTGTATTAATATTACTAATGAGGTCTGCTTTCAGGGAATAATGCATTAATTCACATTATATCTGTGCCCAGCATACATTTTTCAATATATTTTGACACTTTTCCTACTATTTTATTTATCTAATTTCAATTTCCTAAACTTTCTTAAAAGGGCGAAGGGAATATTTCACAAATAATAACACAGTTACAATCTCTTAGAATTTTTAAAATTTAACCATTGTCATCAAGGACTTTAAATTGCATACAACACTGTTTCTTGCACATGATGGGTTTTTCTTTTAAAAAATCTAGTTTAGAAAGAAGAAGAAGAAAGAAAAAAATATGGACTAGTCCTCTTTCGAGAATGATCTGCCACTCTCCAACATAGACATCAAGCTCTTCATAGTTTTTTATAAACACGAGTACATTTGACACCATTGAAGTCACATTCCTGGAAAATAAAAAGATATATTCATTCTCTTTTTTACAAACAGATTGTTTGGAAATAGGATAAGGTAGGTGGATATTTATGGTATTTGAGACAAGTTACACTTCATTTATAGTGTACAAATTTAGCATAAGAGACAGAGAAAATTCTACTTACAACTATCAGTTTCCCATCATCTATCTTCCTTGTTATTGTGGTTTCTTTGCCATCCCACTGCTGGGTCTGGGTTAACACATTGTTGTCATTTAAACTGATGAGGGTCTGTAAAGGAAGACAGAATTTTAGTAGCGTGCTCCTTCCTTCATGTGTTGATTTTCAGTTTGTCTTGAGGCTAAAAGAAATGAAACTATGGGTTTTAGGCTTGTGATTCTACAGTGTGGTACACAATCAAAACCAGAAGCAAACTATTCAGGCACTTCATGACTGCAACATCTTTTAAAAACTTTAGATTTCTTGCTTCTTCTCTAGCCACTCCTTTTTATAACATTATGGCTGATGAAGAATTCTGGAGAACTGACAGTGTGCCCATTGTTATTTGGCTTCATTCTAATAAAAGGACTACCCAGCTATGTATTTTATATCTATTTGTTTAAATAATTATTATCCAGGGAAAGGCTAGCCAGGTACTATCCTTCCTGCTCATATGAAGTGTTTTTCCTGAGTGACAACTTATTTAACCTTTGTAATGACTGCATGGTTTATCTAACCACATGCAATATTCGATTACACACTGAGGAAAATTTCAGCAGGTGCCAAATTTGTAACTATGTGGAAAGTTCTTTCATTAGATCAAAGGAGACAATACTCTCATGCCATTTTAAATATATCTGCTATCTCCAGTTCCCTGTTAGTTTTTCAGGATTATGGCTTCCGTCCAAGCCTTCATCCAATCTTATTCTTAACCATAACTTGATCCAAGAATTCCACACCCTACTGACTGACCAAGTTCTTCCCCTCTGAAGGCAAGGATAGAAAGACAAAACATTCTTCACAAATTCTCCATGAGAACAGCAACACCCTTGGCCACAAGTATATAATTGGAAACACAAATACAATTTAAAAACATCAGTGGAAAAACTAAACAGATCGTGGAAGCTCTATGCAGCTGTACATTTTTTTAACTGTAAAACCTGCAGCAATCGTTGCCAGTAGCTTGAAGAACAGCCAAAAACATTTTGAGCCAAAAGTAGAGTATTAAAAGGATGCCCAGAACACCAACTACTAAATACTTGAAGGATTTGATCACTTTACTTGGGTTTCCACTATGGAACACATTTTGGAACAGTTCATTGCCCCATGATGGACCTGACTATTTGTCCCCATTCCTAATCTTAACAGCACCCCAAAATGTGTTCCTTTGACTCATAGTATAGTCATCTCTCATCATTATCATATATCTACTCTCAGTGTTCTACAGTTCCCACTGCAGAATTTTTATTTCCATTTTTTCAACAGAAAAACATCTTTGGCTTTTTGTTGTTGCTGTTTAAAGCAATGGGTAAATCTGTGCTTTTTGTGGCTAATCTGAAACTCTCACATAATACTCCTCTATTTTATCCTGCTGGGATTACTGCTTCTGAAGTTCCATGATGGTTGGCAGGCTCTAGTGATACTGTGGTTCCTACTCCAATAATTACTTTTTTAAAAATAGTAATTATAAACCAATGGAAAATTGCTTTAAATTATGTGAAATTGTTTCCTCTTATCTTAATATAAGAATATTGCTTTTTTAAATGTATAATAGAACCAGGGGTGAAATCCAGCAGGTTCTGGAGAACCGGTAGCGGAAATTTGGAGCAGTTGAGAGAACCGGTAGCGGAAATTTTGAGTAGTTTGGCGAACTGGCAAATACTACCTCTGGCTGGCCCAGAGTAGGATGGGAATGGAGATTTTGCAGTATCCTTCCCCTGGAGTGGAGTGGGAATGGAGATTTTGCAGTATCCTTCCCCTGGAGTGGGGTGGAAATGGAGTTTTTGCAGTATCCTTCAACTGTTACACCCACCAAGCCACGCCCACCAAGCCACACCATGCCCACAAAGCCACGCCCACAGAACCAGTAGTAAAAAAGTTTGGATTTCATCACTGAATAGAACTGTAATTCTATAGATGAGATATTTTGCCCATATGTTTTCAACTTGTCCTATATGATCTGCTCATATTAGATTAGATGGTTGATTTCACTCTGAATTAAACATTCTATTATTCTTGATTATGCAGGTAGTCCTTGGATAACAATAGAAACTGAAATAGAGAACTGTGTCACTAAGCAATGAAGCTGTAAAGCATGATGTCACATGCGTATGGCAGTTCTGGCACTTTCAGTTGCTGTTGTTAAGCAATCAATGCTTAACATGTGGATATTAAGCATGAAGTTATCATGGTGCTGAATAAGGAAATTTACGATCGATCCTTGTGACTGCAGCCATCATAGAGTCCCTGCAGTCACATGATTGTGGGTTGGGCACTTGGAAACCAGCTTGCAATTATGACAACTGCAGCACCCCATTAGCCCATGATAATTTAATGGGAATTTTAGATTCTTTCATTGATTGAATTTTAATTTGGACTTAATTTGTTGCTTATTGCTGTGAGCCACCCTGAGTCCTTGTGGAGAAAGGGTGGCATATAAGTCCGATAATAAATAAATAAATAAACAAACAAACAAATAAACAAACAAACAAACAATCATTTGGACCTCCTGCTAGCTTCCCCATTGACTTTGCTTGTTGGGGGCTTCTGGTGACGTACACAGCATGCAGCTAGGGTTTCTCTGTGTGGGGGGGTTTAGTGGACATATGATATTTTGCCTTGCTATGTCTTTTTTCTATTCTTCATTTGGTGTTTTTTGTAGGCTGCTTTGCTATCTGAGGTATTCAGTAAGCCTTCATGATACACAAGTTTCAGTGCATCTTCTTTACCATCCTTCAAATATTCTTTCAATGCCCTTTTCTCTTCTTCTTCAGCTGTCTGAAGTACTTGCAACATTCCATGCCCAGCATGTTCACTGTGTGGGTGATGAGCATGATTCATTGTCATGATTTTTCTGGTCTTCCTATCTAGGGCTTTCAGTTCTGCTTGAGTCCAGTCTACTATTCCAGCTGTGTTCATTTCCTTGATGGCATTTCCTCCACTAAGCTTGGATTTTAAGACCTTCTTATTCCCTTCTAACCTCTGTTTTTACTTTAGTGTGCTTAATGTTGTCAGCTGTTATTATTATAATTGGTCAGTCAGTCAGATGTTACACTGGATTTGACATTTTTATACACTATCAAGTCCTTCCCAAGAACCTGGGATGACAGAAATTCTTTGGTGGTGGTGATGATGATGATTATATTATTATTATTGACATAAAAATGTAAAATCACAAGTCTAGTCCTTTAGCTGGTGTTGGTCTTCATAGATCAAGTTCTTCCCAAGAATCTAGGATGTTGTAATCTATATGTGTAGATCCAAGCACACCTTTTGTAATTGATAGAATGAAATTTTGTCATTGTGCAGATTTTCTAAGCGCCATCCAAGACTTTTTGGTATGGCACTCAGTGTGCTGATCATCACTGGGACCAACATAGTTTATGCCATAACCTTTCAAGTTTTTAGATCTTAATACTTTGCAATCTTCTCCCATTCTTTGCCTTGCATTCTACTACTTGTTGGATCACTACATGTCCACTTCTTTCTTTTTAACTACAGTTTATTCTGGTGTTTTATGAGCCAAGGCTTTATTAATTTGTATTTGGAAATCTCACAATATTTTAACTTGCATTCCAGACCATTTTTTTTATTTATAGCATTCTTCTTTCTTTCTTTCTTTCTTTCTTTCTTTCTTTCTTTCTTTCTTTCTTTTCTTTCTTTCTCTCTCCCTCTCTCTCTCTCTCTCTCTCTCTCTCTCTCTCTCTCTCCCTGCCTCCTTCCTTCCCTCTCTCTCTCCCCCACTTCATGGTCTGTTTCTGTTACTCCCTCTGAGAGGAAGTTTCAAAGTATCTATAGTGGTACTACTAGATTCTGTAACAGCTTTGTTCCTTGTGCCATCCGTGTTGTAAACTTGCAAGATCCTTTTTTTTTACCATGTATATGTATACACTTGAATTAGACTATGATATTTCTCTGTACCATATATGTGTATGTGGGTATAAGCATAATGGTTATCTTTTGAGAGCTGAATGAACGGAAATTTTATTTTAATGTATATTGATTAGTGTACATTTAAAATGACAATAAAGATTCTATTCTATTCTATTCTATTCTATTCTATTCTATTCTATTCTATTCTATTCTATTCTATTCTATTCTATTCTATTCTATTCTATTCTATTCTATTCTATTCGTTATGCTGGAACTCCAAATTGAACATATATGGATAACAGACACAACCCATATCTGGACCTGTTTAACCACTATACCAGGAATGAAATGCTACCGGTTTGGCTGAACTGGTAGCAACGGTGGCGGGTGGTTCGGACAACCGGTAGCAGCGGCAGCATGAGACTCCGCCCACCCGCCCGATCGTTACTTCCTGGTTTTAACCAGGAAGTAACCTGTTTTTTACCCTCTGTGCAGAAAGGCGCAGAAGGGTTTGCACATGTGCAGAGGGTCCAAACGTGCATGTGATGCACGCACGCAGCGCATGCACTTCCAAACTGGTAAGGAAGGTAAGTAGATTTCACCCCTGCACTATCCCCATGCAAACTCATCTGCATTTAGATCACAGATCATAAGGATGATTCATACAACACTTGAAAAATGGCAAATTTCAGAAAAATATGGAATACTAATAAAAGATAAATCTACAATACTTGGCATCTAGAAATTGATGCATGATGTAGAAATATGTTGCTTGAATGATCAGCATTGAAGCATTGAAATTCAGTTAATATATTCAGCATCACTGTCTACTCGATTTTGTGAAAGATCTAAGCCTCATTTCCAAATGCATTTAAATGTTTTCAATAAATTACTCTTTTCTACTTCTTCCCAGGTAAATGACACTGCTTATATAACCACAGTTTCCTGTTCATTCATGTTTTTTCCTCTGGGTGTATAAAAAAAATGACAGAAAAATATATATTAGAGCAGACATCCCCAACTTTATGGCTATCTACATGCCTGACACTGTAATAAAAATACGACTTGGTAAGGCTTACTTAGAGACAATTACCCAGAAACATAAACACCACATACAAATTACCCTCAAGCTGATCAGCTCTCCTGGTTTATACAGTGGATCCAGGTAAAGATAATATTTGTAAAGTTCAGTCTACAAAACTGTTCTCTATTACACATTCTTGAGTTAGAGTTTTATTTCTAACATTTTTGTTTATTTATGTGTGGTAATTGCCTTTGCAGACATATGTAAATTGAGAGTAATGTTATGAGTTTTATCCCCGTATTTTGCAAATGCACCAGCTCTTGAATCTGGCTTAGATTCAGCTCAAAGAGTTAGTTCAGCACAGCCACCAGAAGTTGGCTGTAACAATTAAAATGAGCACAAAATGACAGGGAAGGGATACACATATCTGGTTGTATAAGATTGTACAAGAACAGTGGCAAAACTCCTCTAGGTGTGATCACTGATGAATAGAAAAATGCATTTTACAATGTGGGGTTGTCTGACAACTGAATACACTGTCCAGAGAAGCTCTTTATTCCACTGTTTCCCATATAGATTTAACTGTTTATGGCAATGGTGGCATTGTTTTATGGCCCAGAGCCACACTTAACATTTTTCAGGAGCAAAAGACTGAAAAACTGGATTTTGGAAGAAGGTAGATTTGTTAAAACAACTGGGACAAATGAGTTTTAATCTAAGAACTGAGACCAAACAACATCATACTGATCCATGAAAAATTTTACTTGAGCATAAATGCACTTTTCTGCCACCTGGAGAACTGGTAATCAATGCTGTTTGCAGTGCAAATGATTCTGCTGGTATTCAGTGGGCATTCTTAAGCATGCGGTCCAGAGGTGGTATTCGCAGGTTCTGACCAGTTCTGGAGAACCAGTAACGGAAGTTTTGAGTAGTTAGGAGAACCGGTAAATACCACCTCTGACTGGCCCCGCCCCCATCTATTCTCTGCCTCCCGACTCCCAGCTGATCGGGAAGAAATGAGGATTTTGCAGTAACCTTCCCCTGCCACACCCACCAAGCCACGCCCACCAAGCATTGCCATGCCACACCCACCAAGTCTCACCCACAGATCCGGTAGTAAATCCCTCTACAAATGTGGACTGAGCTTAAGTTCTTAAACTAGTTTCTTCATATTACAAAACTCACCAGCACTATCAGATCAAAACAGCACAGCACAGAGTTTTTAGGAGTAGTTTGGGCATATTCTGGGAGTAATGGACTAATTTGTAAGTCAAGGATCTAGTTTGGGACTGCTACTGCTGAGATATTTGAGTTAAAACAGCAGAATCTGTATTTTTGTGGAGGTAATGACATTATTCGACTTCAGGAGTCATTGAACGCAATAGTTAAAAATCAGTTTAGCATGTCATATACTTGGTATGTTCCCTGGGTTACAGTCTCATTTACCTGAGTTTTTCGACCATCTATCGTGTTTTCATCAAATTTTTCATCTAACTTGAAGCTGAATTCTGAGGTCTTGAAAGTGCTTTCAGTTCTGACTGTGAAAGTATCGCCATTCTTGCTGATGATAATATCTGGCTTGGCCATATTTCCCATCTTTCTCATTGCCATACCTACCCCTGCCAAAAGGAGAGAGAATTTACTTTTAAATAGGTTAACCAACCACAGTCATTATATAGACACTCTCACACAAGATTATCTTTTTTAATTATCTAGCATGAGAGGGAGTTTCCCAGTCAATGAGTTTACTGCCCCTTCTCATTAAATTTTAATTACACATCAAACTTGCAAAACTCTGTAAAACTCAACCTAACCTAAAATGACTTCTATTCAGAATTCAAATGCTTGTATGGAGAGAAAAGCATATTCACAAGTCTGCAGTAGGATTGGAACAAAATCATTCTATAGTGTGTCAGTATATTTCTTCTCACTGTAATCTATTACAGCAACTTCTGGTAAGGCAAAGAAAAAATCAATACAGAGTAATTACTTTGACTCCCATAAACATGAAGTTTGTGTCATTCCAGGGGTCTGGGTTCAACAGATTTGGAGACCACAAAATTGCCACCTTTCAGATTGGCTTATATTTCCTGAGTGAGTTCTGGATTTTCCTGTGTCTAGTTTTAAGGCAGGAATATTGGTTAGGAACAGACTTTTTGTAAAATGTAGTATATTTTAATTTAAATGGGCCCCAGAACTCAGCTCATTGTGCAATATTTTGGCTACAGGAACCAAATGTATTAAATAATCATCACTGAACTCTGTATTTCAGTGAAATTGTTTCAGAAGGAGGGGGAGAGAGAGAGAAATTCAAATAAAATAGTTGTAAGGATATTAATTCTGTTCTCTTTCTAGTTTCTATCTCAGCAGGAGTCACTGCAAATGATGACTAAACTCTGTCATTGCTAGACTCAGTTTTGTCTTCCTTGGCATGAAGTTGCAGGAAATTTGCTCATCTTGCAACATTTCCAGTGCTGCATCAGACTATTTGAAACTCCTAAATATTAGAACCATACATTCTGTTAATATAGACCTGAGCAAAGTCAGGTAAAATACAAGAAACATAGCGTAGCATATATTACAGAAATCCATTTTTTTTTAAAAAAGAAACACTCTTCTTCCCTGGGGGAAGTTCAAGAAAAGAGCAACTGTATTCATTTAAAGCCATCATCCCTACATGCACAACTCATTCAGTCCTGTTTTCCTTCTCTCTCTTACACACTTTTCATATGCAGCCCAGCTGCAATCTTAGTTTGCTCATCAGCTCCATTGAAACAATGTCTATCTGTGTGCTTGTTATAAAAGCTGTCTGAGAATGTCTTTGCAGAGCTTGGAGAGAGCATTTTTAAGAGCTGAAAAAAGAGACACAAAGCTCATAATTCCATATTTCCAAATCTTTATAGGCTTCCAAAAGGAAAAAAAATTAAGCTTTTTCATTATCATCATCCATCACTGTAACCTAGATGACAAAACCATATGCACGTTTTAGTGAAATAGGGCTGCATGCTGAAAAGCATATTTTGCATAGCAACTGAACAGAATCCCAAGTATTGCATACATACAAAACAGACTACACATAGACACACACAGAGAGACACAGAGAAAGAGATACAAGCATACTACACATACATAGGACACTCTGAGCTACAATCAATATTTCATTTTAATCCAAAGCAGCCATTTTAAACAGACAAAGCCACACTTCTCCTAAAAAAAAAAAAGGGATGGGCACAGGGTAGGGTGAATTACATAGTTTTTAACAGCAATCCTACATTTTTTGGTCAATTGCACTTCGGAGATCCACATTCACCAGGAATTGCCATCTGCATCTTTGAATTTACACACACAAGTACAAGAATGGAACATATACATAAGAAAATGTGATGTTGCTTATATTATTATTATTATTATTATTATTATTATTATTATTATTATTATTATTATTATTATATTTAATCTTCGATTCGACTCACAGCCTGGAACTGATAAAAGCTTCACAGTTCAAGTCCTAACCAAGGACCTAAGAGCTATTAAGGTAGTGTCTGAGTATATAGGCAATTATTACTATCCTCATCATCATCGCACAGTCAGCCAGGTGTTCAGACTGGGCTTGGCATTTTTGTCTAGCTATCGAGTCTTTTACCAAGGACCTGGGATGATGATAATGATGATGATTGATTGCCCTATTTTTCAGCCATACTATCCACATCCTTCTTTTAATGTTTTGCCCAAGAGGAACCGGAGGTCTGTAATTCCCCTTTGTGAGAAGAAGGATTAATGTTTCTGTTCTTGTCGTAATTCCCTTACATTCTTTTTTCTTTCTTTCTTTTTTTTGACAGCATTCCCATTTCCCTTCCCTTCTTACCTAATTCTTTCATATAATCCTCAAAACCTTCACTGGAGACCAGGCTCCATTTGCCTAAGAAAGCTTCCATGTTAGCCATTGGGCCGAGCGGGAGATGCTAAGAGTCGAGCCGCCGGGGAAGAGAAGAGCCGAGCTAAGGAGGCTGACAGAAAAAAGCTCCAAAGCAGAGACGGAGAAGCGAGGTGTGGGCCGGGTGCCTTTATCTTAGCTGTCTTGGGCATGTGCTGCCGGCCAGGGCCAATGGAGAAGAGCGACGTCAGCGCGGTCGCCCTCGCCCTGCCCTTCGCCAGAGGGAAGCTGCGGTCGGCGATGCTGGTGAGCAGCATGGAAGGAAAGTGCGGAGGGCTCGCTGGAGGAGAGTCGCGCCGCCACTGCTGATGCTCGGAAGGCGCCGGGATCCCCACCGCAGCTCCGCCCCCTTCTCAGTGGCGAGGCCAGGCTGGGCTCCCTCAGCTCTGGCGTGGTTGCGCAATTGCCTTACCTAAACTTCTGGGTTCCCGGGCGGCGGAGGCAAAAGCGCTGCGTTTCTACTAACGCAGACTTCGTCCGCTCCCGCCCCCCCCCCCCGGTCCCCCTGTTGCTGTCTGCAGACCTTGGCTGATCTCGAAATGCTGTCCCGACTCAGACTCAGGATTCCCCCAGGAAATCCACTGCCGGCAGTTAGTGAGGGAAGCTGAAAAATGATCCCCGCCGCGTGAGATGACAAACGACGATTGTAATCGTTGATCGGTTTCTGAGGGCTGCCAGAGGCGAACGCGATTGGAAGGAGGGGGCTTTATTACCCAACCTTCTACTTCAGCAAAAATTTGAGAATGGAGGAAGGACACTTATATTCATCCATTCTTTGTATCAGAATGGAGGAAGGAAGTTTCACACTGCTTTATATTGGATATTGGATGGATCTCAAGACCAGCTAGGAACGAATGAGCCATTTGTAACCGTAATCAGCCCTCTAGGTATGCCCAGCTTTTCCTATTCCTCTTTTACTAAAGATACAACCTGAAATAGGGGCTGAGGAAATCAAAAGCTATATGAGGTAAAGCTGTAAAACCTGTTACCAGCAGGTGCAATAACCAGTTTAGTTAATTATAGGATCCAAGTGACTCAGATATGACTGGCCGAAACTACCTTGATGGCTGATTTTGCCTCCTTGAATACCAGCTTTTTTTAGGGAAAGGGCAATTAGTAGTAAAAAGAATTGTCACTTTTTTGACTAACCTCTGGATGCACCATGGTGGCCAAGGTTGACTTATTACAAAACACTGAATTTATACTGACTCTTATTCTATCCTTCTTGTGGAAGCTGTTTTTTGAACCCACATCTTGTGCTTTGAGAGAGCAGAACTGGTATGACATCTATTATACTACAGCTCTTACTTAAATGCACACATATGTGAAGGTCATAAAGTTTGTGACATGATGTTGTTTTTATCACTCTGGCAAAAAGAGCCCGATCCTGTGGATGCCACAATTGTGTAAATGTAAGAGACTCTTGTGGGAAACAACACTCTTCATTTGCCTGACACCTCCTGCATTGGTACCTATAGGAGGGTATCAGTGTGAGTGGTGCTTTCTTAAAGACAGCAAATGCCTGCAGCTCAATAAAGCGGTATATAAAGCCATATATAAAGGCTTATATACTGCTTCACAGTGCGTTACAGCCCTCTCTAAGCATTTTAGAGTCAGCATATTGCCTCCAACAATCTGGGTCTTCATTTTACCAACCTCAGAAAGATGGACAGCTGAGACAATCTTGAGCTGGTGCAGTAGTGAGTTTCACTTACCTTCGCTACCGGTTTGGAACTGTGAGAATGTGCATGTGCATGCTTGCTTCGCTCACGCATGGCACTTCTGCACATACGTAGAACCTTCTGCGCATGCTCAGAGCGTCTGTGATGACATCTGGGGTGGGTGGAGCCTCCCGCCGCCACCGTAGCCACCGCTACTGGTTTTCCCGAATTGAGGTGAACCGGTAGAAACCCATCATTAGCCTGGTGAGAATCAAAATGCCAAATTGCTGGCAGCAGGCAGTCAGCAGAAGTAGCCTGCAGTACTGCATTCTAACCACTGGGCCACCACGGTTCAATATATTTTAAAAATGTGAGGAATGTTCAAAATTGTTGATTGCTTTCTTTAATGTATATATTATTCTTTGCTTATCAAGGGCCTCTCCTGTTTATGTTTAAATAATGTTACTTAACATTTATCATGGAAAAGTGTAGTATTAGAACTAAGGCACACAGGGTCAATCACCACCCCATATACAGGCAAGCTTCGACTTATGGCCACAATTGAGCCCAAAATTCCAGTTGCCAAGCACCCAAAATTTGATCATGTGATCATGGGGGATATTGCAATGGTCATTGGCATGAAAATTGGTCATAAATCACTTTTTTTTAGTGCCATTGTAACTTTGAATTAACCACTAAACAATGGTTAAAAGTAGTAGTTCCTGTACCTGTACAGTACCTGTAGTTCAGGAGTCCTTCAGCATTGTTAAGGATGGGATGAGCTTCTGAAAGAGGCTTAGTTAATACAAGATGGAGATATCGAAAATACTGTCATCTTGTCCTGGAGACGGGGGTTGCTCTCCTGAGGAACCAGGTTACCCAGTTACCTTGGGAGTAACTCGTGGATCCATTATTGTTATGGCTTTGTGGGGCTTTTAACATCTTAGGCTGATAAAAGATTAATGAATGAAAATAGCTTTGCCTGATGCTAGGCAATATTGTATTTCATCTGTATTTGCCATCCCTCGTGTATAAAGCTGTGATCAAAATGGGTGAGGCTGACTGTTAATTAAGTTGGCTGACACAACCATCCATTAGTATACCTTTCTTCCTCACATGCTAATCAGAGGAACATGACCTGTGGGAGGTAGTTGTCCCTTCTGAATTGGTTCTTAGCAGCTGGATTTTAGGGCGTGCTGCCTTGGATTTTGTTTGCTTGAACAATTTAGTGGTCATCTAACTCCTAAAGACTCCTGGCAGTTTATAGTTTAAAAAAAACAAGAATACCACAAAAACATGAGGGGGGGAAAGTACCCTAAAAGGAGGGAGGGAGATGGGGAGAGTGAGAGAGAGAGGAAGCTGTCTATGGTTGATAGCACAGAGGAAGGTATTATCAATCTATTCCAAGCCTTTGGAAAGCAATCAGGTTTTAAACTTTTTCTTGAACACCATCACTTTTCAGTGCTACCAACCATAGAGACCTTCCTCATCCATAATTTTACCTAGTTTCCTTTTAAACTGTACACTGATGACCACTACCACATATTTATTTATTTATTCATAAAATTTATATGGACAACTTTCACAAACTCTGGGTTACGCAGAACATGTAGTTCCATAGTTTATGTGTTGTGTTTAGAAAAACAAAAAACAAGCACTTAGTTCACCTGATTCTTCCTATAATGAGCTTCAGTGGATCATCCTAGAAGTCTCTGCCATTTGTTGTCCTGTAATTTACTGCACTTCTACTAACTTTATTGCTGATTTTTATCTTGAGCTTATTCTGCTGCTTTTATTAGCCTTTAATTGTTTTTTTTTTAATTTTTAATTTATTTCTTTACAACAAAATATTTATTCTCACACAGATCATGACGGGAGCTTTACACAGTATATTAACTTCAGTCAAGATATACAAATAAAAAATAAAATCTACACTAACCTTATCCTTTTTTTTATTCTATTATTCAACCAGATATACCATTGGTCCCAACATTGAAAATATACGGAATCCTTTTGATCTCTCAGAATTTTTGTTAACCTGTCAGCTTCCGCATATTCGATAATTTTTCCCAAAATCAAATCTTCAGACGGTAGGTCTTTCCCCTTCCAATGTTGAGCAAAACATATTCTTGCTGCAGTTGTGATATATTAGCCTTTAATTGTGTTTTGGTTTAATACACAAATAATTTTTATTATCAGATAAGGTCATATTGAAAGAAATAAAGAAGCCTGAGCGTATTAAAGGTTAGAGCATACAAGACAATTTTTATTGCCTATCAAAAACACAGTGATTTTTCCCAAAATGGAATCCTAAGTGCAAAGAACAGTTACAGGAATTGGGTATGTCTAGTCTAATGAAAAGAAGGACTGGGGAGGAGGACATGATTGCACTGCCCTAATATTTGAGGGGCTCCTACAAAGATGATGGGGTGAAACTATTTTCCAAAGCACCAAAAGACAAGACAAGAAACAATGGTTGGAAACTAACCAAGGAGAGAAGCAACCTAGAACTAAGGAGAAACTTCCTAACAGTGAGAACAATTAACCAATGGAATAGCTCACTTTCAGAAGTTATGGGTGCTCTATCACTGAAGGTTTTCAAAAACAGACTGGACAACCATTTACCTGAAATCATATAGGGTCTCCTGCTTGAGCAGGGGATTGGACTAGAAGTCCTCCAAGGTCCCTTCCAACTCTTATTATTCTATGTTCCATGTTCATACTACTGATAAGCCTTCTTGCCTAACATATTTACCAGTACACCAGATTAGCTCCTAGATAGGGTGGAACATATAATGGAGTCTGATAGTTATTTATAGAATTGTGAAATTTTGTGGCATCTAGTTGTTCCAGAAAATAATATTACCATATTTCAGTGTTGTATAACAGTGTCCTATTTTTATAAATTTCTTATGCAGGTGACATATGAAGGACCATACTGGAGTCCCTAGAGTTCCAAAAGAAGGCTATTGGTTATGCTGGCTTTGAATTCTGCGTGTTTCAACACCCTGTAAGAACTCTGGGCTGGAAAAGACTACACAGCATTTCTTTCTGTGTCCTCTTTATTCTTAAAATGAAATCTGGGACATATTCAGCATTTTTAAATAGCATCCGGTGGTTTTGAACATATAAAGGGAAGAAACTCAATCAGTGCTAGTGAAATTTAAACTCTCTGTTTTCAGAAAGTTCTATAAAGCTCCAGAAATTCAACTCGGGTCCTGTGCTCCTAACTTTTACGTCCTGCTTATGCCTATAATTTTGGAATCAATTTCATCAACCAGTAGAGCATAAATTTTCCAATAATATACAATATGTCAGCATATAGAACAATGCAAAGCACAAAAAAGGAATGAGGGTGAGATGATTCATATGAGAGGAGTATATGAAAAGATTGAAGATCAGTAGATACGATTTTATTGAGACACTGTGAGAAAAAAAAATAAACTCACAAGCAATTATATCTTCCCTGCCCTGCCCTAGTGACTCAATGATAAACATGTAATTAATAATGTGCAATAATCTGATGTCATTGGAAATTATGATACCTATAAATCAGTAATATTTGGCCTATGTTCACAAAAGAGGTAACTGTGGTGTCCTATTCGTCCTACTTTGGTAGGAGACAAAAATACTTTTTCTGTAAAGTTGCATTTGTCATGAACTAGTGAATTAAAGACATCATTTTTCAAAGCAACCCTAACAACAGCCAAGCCTCCTACAACTGACCCCATCCCATTGGGTTCACAACCCCTAGTGATCATAGAAAAGGAAGTGCAAGACCTATTTCACAAACAAAAGCCAGGAAAAGCTCCAGGCCCAGATAAGATAACTCCTTCTTGCTTAAAAGTCTGTGCTGACCAATTGGCCCCCATTTTCACCTGTATTTTCAATAAATCACTAGAGATGTGCTACGTTCCTTCTTACTTCAAATGCTCTACTATCATCCCATTGCCAAAGAAGCCCACCATCAAGGAACTGAACAACTACAGACCAGTTGCTCTAACATCTGTAGTCATGAAAACCTTTGAAAGGCTAGTGCTGTCCAACTTGAAAACCATTATGGATCCGCTGTTAGACCCCTTGTAATTTGCATACCGAGCAAATAGATCCACGGATGATGCTGTTAATATGACTCTGCACTATATCCTACAACATCTTGAATCTCCAAAGACCTATGCAAGGGTCCTCTTTGTAGACTTTAGTTCAGCATTCAATACCATCATTCCAGGCACACTTCTAACTAAGCTAATCCAGTTAGAGGTACCCTAATACACTTGCAAGTGGATCATAAGCTTCCATAAGGAAGCAGCATGTGAAGCTAAGCAGAATCGCATCAGATACCTGTACAATTAGCACAGGGGCCCCCCAAGGCTTCTCTTCTCTCTGTGTACCAATGACTGCATCTCTAATGATCCATCTGTTAAACTACTGAAGTTCGCAGATGACACAACAGTGATCGGTCTCATTCGAGACAATGATGAATCCGCATACAGACGGGAGGTTGAACAACTAGCCTCATGGTGTGACCGGAACAATCTGGAACTGAACACAATCAAAACCGTAGAAATGGTGGTAGACTTTAGGAGAAAACATTCCATACTTCCACCTCTCACAATACTAGACAACACAGTATCAACAATAGAGACCTTCAAATTTCTAGGTTCTACCATATCGCAAGATCTAAAATGGACAGCTAACATCAAAAACGTCATCAAAAAAGCACAACAAAGAATGTTCTTTATGCGCCAACTCAGAAAGCTCAAACTGCCCAAGGAGCTGCTGATACAGTTCTACAGAGGAATTATTGAGTCTGTCATCTGCACCTCTATAACTGTCTGGTTTCGCTCTGCAACCCAACAAGACAGACATAGACTTCAGAGGATAATTAGAACTGCAGAAAAAACAATTGCTACCAACCTGCCTTCCATTGAGGACCTGTATACTGCACGAGTCAAAAAGAGGGCTGTAAAAATATTTACAGACCCCTCACATCCTGGACATAAACTGTTTCAACTTCTGCCCTCAAAACGATGCTATAGAGCACTGCACACCAGAACAACTAGACACAAGAACAGTTTTTTCCCGAACGCCATCACTCTGCTAAACAAATAATTCCCTCAACACTGTCAAACTATTTACTAAGTCTGAAGTACTATTAATCTTCTCATCGTTCCCACCACCCATCTCCTTCCGCTTATGACTGTATGACTGTAATTTTGTTGCTTGTATCCTTAGGATTTATATTGATATTGTTTCCTGATTGCTTATTTGTACCCTATGACTATCATTAAGTGTTGTACCTTATGATTCTTGATGAACGTATCTTTTCTTTTATGTACACTGAGAAGGATATGCACCAAGACAAATTCCTTGTGTGTCTAGTCACACTTGGCCAATATAAAAATTCTATTCTATTCTATTCTATTCTATTCTATTCTATTCTATTCTATTCTATTCTATTCTATTCCTAAAACCATTGGGAAAAAAAACAAAAGAAGAGGAGATTTGGGCAAATTATATGTAAGGGATGGGTACGCACATGTGCAAAGGGTATCCCTCTCTATGCTATAATTCTGCACATATTTCTACAAAGCCTATAAACAAAAACACCATTTGTTCTTTGATACAAGCAACTGGACTGGAAGAATTCAATTATATTAAATTTCAGTATATAATTTTTTCTTTCCCTCTGCGTCTAAATAAGATTTGGTCTTCACATATTGTAGTATTCATTTACAACAGGATTGTCGAATTCAATTTCATTGAGGGCCGCATCAGGGTTGTGTTTGATCTCTGGGGGGAGGGGCATTGCCAGGGTAGGCGTGGCCATCTTAACATCATTAGTATCAATGCCTGTGGTGGCCCAAGTGCTCTGCCAGCGAAAATGGGCTCCCAGCTCCGTTTTCACTGGCAGAGGGTTGCAGGAGGCTGACGCAGCCAAAAACAGAGCTCGGGAGCCCATTTTCGCTGACAGAGACACCGCAGGCCGGTCCTTTGCTGTTTCCAGGGTGGCCCTGTGGGCCAGATCTAAACACCCCATGGGCCAGATTTGGCCCGCAGGCCTTGAGTTTGACACCCCTGATCTACAATATTTAAGAAAGCTTAAACTGAAGAGCTAATAGCAAATGTTTTGACAGTGTAAACTCTAGTTACATTTTGGTTACAAAGTTGATGACACAGCTTTTTGGAAAGATTAGTAACATTTTACTCAGACACTCTTATTCCTCTTTAACTTGAAGAGTTGCATCATTTCAAACCAAACATGTAAACTACAGCTCCTTGCCAACTTTCCATTTCTGTGTTTATGTTAATTTTGTTGGTGCTGTGATCACTGCAGGTTTCTGATCCTGCTCTTCACATTTCCCACAAGAACCTAGACACTGGCTAAAATTAATTGTCGTTTTGTCAATTTCATCTCTTAGCTTTCTAATATGTTTACTCTGAGTATCTAGAAATGTGACTCCTTTAATTGTCACTGAAATAAGAATTTATACTCTAATTTCTTTATCCTCTGAAGGGGAATTCCAGAAGTTGAGATTAGATCAGATATTCATTCATTCATTCATTCATTCATTCATTCATTCATATTTTCCATAGAACCCTTATGATATTCTGAAGTAGATGAGGAAACATAATGGCATTTCAGAATAACTTTTCAAGTGCCTGGCACTCATCAGAAGAATATGGATACTAGTACTACATTGCTGCCAACATCCTCACTTAGTAGATCTTCTACATTAATCCTTTGCAATAAATCAATATCAATATACGCTGCTCAAAAAAATAAAGGGAACACAAGCAGAAGACATTCAAGATCTGAATGAATGAAATAGCCTCATTAAATACTTTGTTCATTACATACAGTAGTTTTGTGTTCCCTTTAGTTGTTTGAGCAGTGTATAAACTACCGTATGTAAAGAACAAAGTATTTAATAAGGCTATTCCATTCATTCAGATCTCGGATGTCTTCTGCTTGTGTTCCCTTTATTTTTTTGAGCAGTGTATCAATATTCTTTTCTCCTCCTATTTTCCTCACAACAACCAGTGGTGTGTTGCTCCCGGTTCTTTCCGATTCTATAGAACTGGTAGTAAAACTGGTGGGAGGCTCCACCCTTCCAGCACGACGTCATCATTGGTGATCTGCGCATGTGCAGAAGAGTGAGCACGTGAGCACGATCCTGCTGCGAACTGGCAGTAAAGGTAAGTGGAACCCACCCCTGACAACAACCATCCTGTGAGGTGAGTTGTATTGGGTTGAGAGAGAATGACAGACTGTGTTGGGTTGAGGCAGAATGACAGGCTAGTCAGCCAGTTTTTCATGAATGTGGGAGTAGAACTCACAGTATCCTGGTTTCTAGGCCAGCACCTTAACCATAACACTAAACTGGTTCTCATTCTTGTCTGAATCAATCTTAAACAGTGCATCCCACAAGTATACAAATACCTGGAAGGTTAGTCTGAAAAAAACAGAATAAATTGATTTGGAAGTTATACTCAATGCAACTTAAAACTATATTTGCATTTGTAGTCATCAGATACTCAATTTCCATGGATTCTCTCTGGTCTACCTAATTGTAGTCTCTATAGATCTACTTGCTTTTTGCATCAAGTTCTACATTCCTTATGCTGTAAAATAAAATAATAGTGACCTTTGCTTTCAGTAACATGAAGGTGAATCGTAATAGTCTAAATGGTGTTTGCAATGTGTGACCAAGATTCCTTCCCTTTTTAGGTGTGCCAGCATTGAGCTCCTATACAAAAGGAAAGAGATTGGGCCATGCTGTTGCAAAAGGTATAGAACACTGAACACAGTCATAATCATCACCTGGACTTTTGACTTCCTTCAAGGATGCACCTGCTTGCTTTTGAAACCTCTCTTCCAGTTGGGAAATTACTATCCCGTTCTGCAATAGTACAAATTTTCATACATTTATTAAAGGTATCTTAGTATCTCACAGCAGAGGAGCAGTAATATTTGGGGATAAACAAATCCACTTGGTTTAAAACTGATACACATCATTAGCCTAAAGATGGCACATCAGGAAGCATTGACAAATCAGGTGGTAAAACCCCATGGACATGTATTATAAAATTCTTTTCCATTTCACAAAATAGAATATTTTCTATGATTCTGAACACATATAAGAATGTCTAGTGGAAGTGACACAAACAATAATTATTAATGAATGAAGACAAATATACATGTCCCAAGATAATGTTGCAGGATCCAATCTGGGCTCGGAAGACTAAACCTCTGGTCCCAGTGACTGACCCAGATTGATTCCTGAAATAGTTATTAATACTAATCACTCTTTAGATCCACAATTTCTCTGCACAGCAGATCAGTCCAACAAGAATCAAAAGTAAGTTATCCACATTTGATTATCCATCTACATGACATGTATCTTCATCAGTGTTTAGGAATGTGGTTAGTTATACTCAATCAAATATATTTATCCCATTCCTAATATGAAACAACATCAGCCTATCCCTGGTCCTTGGGAAGGATTCAATAGGTGGGGGGGGGGGAAATACCAAATCTTGTCTGAATATCTGGCTGATTGTGAGATAAACCGTAATAGTGGAAGCTATTTCACTATCAACTTTATACATTTATATCACATCTGAACTAAATAAATTTTAGGGATTTCCTTTAGTGCAGCCGAGAAACTTAAACCTGAAAACGTTTCATGAGTAGAGTAGACATATATATTTATTTGTTTATTCTTGGAAGCATTTTCATACTTTCAGGAAATCCCTTTCATGACATTAGTTATTTTGTAAGGCTTTTATCAATATTAGAATCTATGGATAAGAAGCAGGTGGTGATTTAACATTCTTGCATCAAAATCTATGGATAAATCTATTAAAATATTAACTTTGAATGTATTCACAAGTATGTAAAAAGCCAGTTATACATACATTTCCTATTGAATAACACAGTTACTTCATGTTATGCAAAACTACAAGGTTTTTTTTTTCCCCTTCCTTCTTTGGGATGAGAGAAAAAAACATGTAAAAAGTTACCAGTTTGTATGAACCAGAAGAACCAGTACCAGGAATTGCATAAGGTTTTTTTTAGCATAAATTAATATGGGCATAATGAATAATGCTTAGTAATTATTATTTAGGCAATATCTTAAAATAATATTGTGCCTTCCTTTCTATGATATTAATCCCAGAATTTATAATCACTATTGCATTCCAATGGCATGAATTTAGCGAGTTGAAGGCCTACTATTTTGGTAGTAAAATTGGACCACATAAATCTTGTGGTTTCCACAAATGCAGAAGAGAAGGATCTTCCATTGGTATATAATATTATAGAATATAATATATAATGAAATGTGTACCTTTGCAAATATACAGAAAAAATAGACTGAAGCTGTAAAGCACTACAAAATGTTTGTTCAGAAAGTCATTGGAACTTGTAGTGGTGTCCCAATTCCATTGTTTCTTTAGATTCTTTCCGATTATACATCAAGTCCAGCAGTAGGATGAAAATATTCTTAGTCAGTTTGAGGATGCCTTAGGACGGGAGAATAAGCTAGTTTTTGATATTCTTAGCCATGATGTCCTTTGGACCATCTATCCAGGTTGAGCTTAGCAGATACTATGCAATGGTGGTTGTTACTGATCTTGGTGGATCAGAGAGAATGCAGTCTAATTCTACTTTTGGTTTCCATCATTTCATCATATGGAGATTATGGAATCTTTGATCTGATAAAACAAAAAAGTTGAGACATAATTCAGATAGAACAGCTGCTATTGGAAAAACAACAACTCATAATTGATTCTAATTGAGGCTTACAATGGCTTGCAACTCTCTTTGGAGGACAGACTATACTTTGTACATTTGACTCAGGATTAATTAGAGAAACTAAGACAGTTTTCAATTTGCTGGTTAAGGATTTCATTTTTTGATGTCTCTGCATTTTTTAAATTACAGATTAAAGGTTCATGTCTGGTAGTGCAGATGACCAATATTTAGAAAGGAAACTTGATGATGCTAGTTGTGCACCTGTGTTATAACTGCCAGTACATTACAACACTCTTGCCACTTGACATTAGAACTACAGCAATAATTGCTCTTCAACCAGTGGTGGGATTCAGCCAGTTCGTACCACTTCGGGAGAACCAGTTGTTAACTTTCTGAACAGTTTGGTGAACTGGTTGTTGGAAGAAATCATTAGGGTAGAGAACCGGTTGTTAAATTATTTGAATCCCACCACTGTCTTCAACTAATATGAAAGAATAGTCAATAAGGCAGATGTGCAAATCACCCCATTACATAAAGTACAAGAAATAATATTTTTACCTGAATAGTCCACCACATCCTGTCCAATCCATCCATTTCTTTCTCAACTTCAGTGTTTGTGTGAACTTGTATCCCACTCCGTTGTTTCATTTTTTATGAATCCTAATGGAGAGACCACTATGGCTTATTTATGCATCCACGTTATCAGGTTGCTCATAACTAGTTACAGGCCAATGGCCATTTTTGGTATTGCAGGAATGAACAGCATCGCTTGGATCACAGTCACATCACTGTGGGGATGCTGGGACAGTTAGAACTTTTGGGACCAATCGGAACTTCATTGTTTTTTCTTTTAGAGCTGGCCAAACTTTGAACAATCTCTGAATGAATAGATGTAAACCGAGGACTATCTGCAATGTGTTTTTTTTAAAGCAACCTTGACCAGTAGCCCTGCAACAGTAGCCCCTGCAACAGGGCATTCATTATAATTATTGCTTAGCGTATAGAGTATTAATGGTTTAAAACCCACCAGATTTTTTTTAAACTTACTATTTCTCTTTTCCTAAAATACTTACTAATGCACTGGGGTTACCAGGGTTTTTTTTTTTTTTTTAGTAAACCCAATGATGCAATTTACTCAACAGACTGACTGAAAAAATGATGAAACCATGCACCTCTATGCTTATTCATTTGTTTTTTTAAATGAATTTTTTTAGTTTGGAAATATTTTTTGTTTTTAACCAATATAGGGTGGTTGTCTGTCTGTCTATATCTAAATAGGTAACATTTTATATTGTAAAACCAAATAATAATCTCCTATGTATCTTAAACTGTTAAACAAAGAAGACACTTTGCTTTTTGCTTATGTGAAATCATGTAAACTCTGCAAGGACATAGAAAGCTCTATAAGCAATTCCACAGCTCGTTATGTATAATAGTGGATAAAATCACTAATCTTTGCATTGGGAATTATGAAATATTGTTGTCCCTCATACTTCTGTACATATGTTCTGCATCTAAATTATTGCTATTATATTAACTTGGTGTGTTGGTATATTTTTTATAGCTGATTGAAGTAATATATCGATAAGCCAGTTTTGGTGTAGTAATTAAGGCATCAAGCTTGAAACTGGGAGACAGTGAATTCTAGTCCTGGTTTAGGCACAAAGCCAATTGGATGACCTTGAGCCAGTCACACTCCCTCAGCCTTAGGAAGCAGGCAATGGCAAACCACTTCTGAAATCTCACCAGGAAAACTGCAGAGGCTTGTTAAAGCAGCAAGCAAAGGTTAGTAACTCTAACTTGAAGGTACCAAAACAAGCATTGGTAATTAGAACATTTGTTTCATTAACAGCATATGCTTAATTACATCAAGTATTAAATATATATTTTTGTTTGTAAATCCAAAACCACACTTACTGTGAAAAGGCATTTTATATTAACATGTATTTAAGAGACTTTCAAACTTAAAAGAGGAACAATGAGAATTTTCATAGTCACTTACCCAGTTCACAGTTGGACTCAAGCACGGCAAATAGGTGGCCAGAGATATGAAAAGTTCCTATTTCCCTTTTATCAAAAATTCATTAATTGCCTATTCATTTGTGGACCTAACTTAAAAAGAATGCAAGGAAGAGGGACAAATCATACATTGTAGGTGGTCATCCTGAGTAAAGCAATAAAAACTTTGATGTTTCTTTTGATTAACCTCTATTATTTGGCTGATTTTTTACCAAGGCATCTTCAGAATATTAAACTTGGATGTCCTGAATTACACTTTGTTTTCCCGATCTAGAAAGAAGTTTACACAGCTGCATTCCAAAATATTAGACGTTACTGAGAAAATATGTGCTCAGTTTTCGATGCCATTAAATTGTATTTGTTGAATTTGGTTGCAGTTCTAAATACACAATTCTAAGGAGTTTCAGAGAACTCAGTAAGACTCCTTCTTGAATAAATACGCATGAAAGCTCAGTCCATCCAATAGATGTGCTTTAAAGAGACAATGCATTTAAAGCCACAGAAATAAAGTTATAAGGCAAAATAGATTTCAAAGCAGTTTTTGGATTGAAAAATCTGTGCACCCAATCCTAGTTATGAAGTTTGCAAATATTTTTTGTCAGGTTATCCTATGTTATTTTCTCCCAAATCTTTGATATCTGAAACTGATTCAAAGAAATAAAGAAATAAAATTGTACCCATAAAGCAAGTATAATATTAAAATAATATGGTTATAATTTTATTCAATGGTCCAGAGATAACAATACAGTAGCTAAGATTAGCTTCACTATAGTATCTTCTAGATTTTTTTTATTGTATATCATTTATTTGATACTGACTTGGAATTATCCCTGTACCAGTTTTTGTCTTACAGTATTTCCATTGCAGCAGCACTAAACTTAGCTACTGAGTCAGCGGTGGAAGGGTCAAAACTTCCCAGAGGAACTTCACAAGGATGTGTCCAATTTTCCAGCACATTGGCATAAGAGGGGTAAAATAAGATTGGTCTGAATAACCCTGTAACAATTACATAGTAGTAATTTATTAATTTATTAGTCTTACAGAAGTTTAGAGGACTTCTGGTTTCCCTGTCTTCGGCAACGGCGGCGCCCTTTGAAGCTCCACCAGCCCCGCCGCCCGTAGAGCCGCTCCGAGACGAGGAAGCGGCTCGAAAACTTCTAAATCCGTAGGATTGGAGAAGGAGAGATTGCAGGGCACAGGTCGAGCCCCTGTAACCCCCCAGGGAAGCTTCTGGGGAGAGAACAGGCGTGGCTCCCTCCCAACCTGCTGAAACTCCGGGCGACGTGGGATGATTCTGCCTTTGCAGAACAAGCCGGCTGCAGGAAACTTAAAGCGAAAGAACCAGCTTTAATCAACAGTGAAACTATCTGAATCCTGAATCTTGGAAACGCAAGTATCAGCGCTTTGTTGACTTTTCAACCTGAGAAAATGCGAATGAGTGAAAGTGCTTAGAAAAAACATGGCGTTTAGTCTCAGAGTTAACGAGCCAGCGAGTGTGGATTGGTGAAGTTATTTTGCTTTGTTATAAAGTTTCCAAGTTGCTACAAAGTTGCTTTGCTTGTTATAAGAGAAACAATTGGAAAATTTCTCCCTTTCAAAATTTGACTTTGCTTTTGATCAAATCTGGGGGGACTTTTTTAGAAGTCTTTGTGCAGGAGGGAAAGGAAAAGGAACTTCCCTCTTTAGAAAACCTAGATCACGTGGCAGGATGGCTTCAAAGAAGCAGGAAGGGAAGGCAACAGGGGCGGGATCCCCCACACATAAACATGAAACGCAACTTCCCCCTGCTCAGCAGTTACAGACCCAGAAAAAAGAATTTGATGTGGGAGATTTAAAAGAATTTATTTCTAAAACTTTGGATGATAAATTTCAAAAATCTCAACAGGAGATAGATGATAAACTTCAAAAATCACATCAGGGGATAGATGACAAACTTCAAAAATCACATCAGGAATTTATGCAGGAAATTAATGAAGTTAAAGATATGGTGAAACAGAATCAAAATAAGGTGACCAAAAAAATATCAGAAGTGGCATCTGGCCTGGCAGAATTTATTGGGAAAGTTGATTTTAAAGTTGAAGAATTTAAATCAGAAGTTAATGTTAAGATGAAAGACAATGATTATAAAATTGCTGATGTTGACAATAAAATGCAGAGAGTTGAAGACGAGATTGTCATGATACAATTCAGGGCAATGGAGTTTGCTATACGGATTCGAGGAATTCGAGAGGAGGAAAGACAGGATTTGAGACAAGTCTGTTCTGAGGCCCTGGCTAAGATTTTACAAGTTAATCCAGATGTGGTTTTTCACAAAATAGACAAAATTTACAGAGTGAACTCTTGGGTGGCCAGACAAAGACAACTACCTAGAGATGTAGTCATATATTTTACAGATAGAGAAATAAGAAATGATATCCTGCAAAAATCCTTTTACACTTCCGTACAAGTGGGGGGCTCACGAATTGGAATTTATAAAGAATTACCTCCTAAAATGCTGAAAGCTAGAAAAGAATATGGTTTTCTCGTTAAGGAATTGCAAAATTTACAGATACCTTTCCGGTGGGATGCACCAGTTGGCATAATTTTCAGATACAAGGGACAAAGATACCGTTTGAATACCGTGGAGAAGGCACAGCACTTCTACACTACTATTCTCAAGGAAAGAACACCATCCCCACGTACATCTACAGTTTTGGAGATTAAAGAGAGTGAAGAGAAGCAACCTCAACGAGAACTGCAAGAACAGTCTAAGCAGGAATTAGAAGAAGTGCAAGGTGCAGAAGGAGGTTTCCTGGATGAGCCCTTGCTGGAATCTTCTCCAATCTTGGACCCGGCTCGGATGATTGAAGTTAAGGATCAACGTATAACTCGAGCTCAAGCTAAGTTACTTAAACAAAAGCAACAACAACAACAGGAAAGACAAGACAAGGAGGCAGATAAGAGTACTGCACAAGAGATTGGAGCTATGGGAGGAGCGAGATCGAAGCTTTCGGATGATCTTCAATTATTTTGCTCTTTGCTCCAGAAAGAGGCTGATGATGCTTAAGTGTTTATCTTGGAATGTTAATGGGTTGAATTCAGCACAGAAAAGGAAGAAATTATTTACATATTTGAAACAATTTAATAATGATATAATTTGTTTACAAGAAACGCATATCACAACGCAAGATCAAAAATATTTGATAAACTCCAAACTAGGAACACATTTTATATCTTCAACTGCGCAAAAAAAGAATGGTGTGGTAATTTATGTAAATAAAAAGTTAACAGTTAAAGTTATAGAAACAGATGAAGATGGTAGGTTTGTAGCAATTGAATTGTCTACCGCAAATGGCCAAATTCTTCTGATGGGGATTTATGCTCCCAATCAACAACAGGACTATTTCTATAAGATGTTACATACTAAAATATTGCAATGGGATTACAGATCTATTTTAATTATGGGAGACTGGAATGGAGTAATTGATTCTAAATTAGATAAAAAGAGTTTGGCAAAGTTTAGAATCAGATTACCACAGACCTTTTTTGATATGAAAGAAGATATGGAACTAAAAGATGTTTGGAGAATACATAATTCAAAAGAATTGGACTATACTTTTTTTTCTGACAGACACAGATCCTTCTCTAGGATTGACTTTATTTTGTTGACAGATGATTTACTTGTTAAGACAAAAAGAACAAAGATTTTTCCAAGAACTTTGACTGACCATAGCCCAGTATGGATAGAAATTGAGATGGACAAGGTTGAGAGACGTTCTTGGAGATTAAATGAGAATTTGTTTAGATATGAAAAAAATATAACAGAACTTAAAAAGCATTTGAAAGAATTTTTTGAAATAAATTTGAATAAAGGTACCCCAATTGAAATTGTGTGGGATGCAAGTAAAGCTTATATGAGAGGGGTACTTATCTACATGAACTCTAAACATAGACTGTTCCGACAAAAGAAAAGATCTGAACTGGAAATAGAAATAAAGAATAAAGAACAGTTACTTATTAAAAATCCAACAGATGAAAGAATATGTAGTGCTATAAAACTTCTGAAAGACCAATTTCAAATGCTTATGGCGGAACAAGTTGCAACAAATTTACAATATGCAAAGCATAACACATTTTGTAACGCTAATAAACCGGGCAGATGGCTGGCTTACACATTGAGGAAAAAACAAAGTATACGGACTATTGATAGTATTGATATTGGAGGGAAAGAAATCTTTCAACAAAAATTAATTAAAGAAGCTTTTGTGGACTATTATACTAAATTATATGCTAAAGAGGAGGTGCAGAATGGACTTATAGAAAAATATTTAAACGATAAAAGAGTTACAAAAATTACTGATCAACAAAAGGAAAGAATGAATTATCCTATAACAGAGGAGGAGATAATAGTAGCAATTAAACAGTTAAAAACAGCCAAAGCTCCTGGCACGGATGGCTTGACTGCAGTGTATTATAAAACTTTGCAAGCTGAAATGGTGGAACAACTTAGAGATTTATTTTGCAATATTCAGCAAGGGGGTAAAATACCCCCATCATGGACAACAGCTTACATATCTTTGATACCAAAAGAACAAATCGGTCCTAAAAAACCAGAGAACTATAGACCAATATCTCTTTTGAATACAGATTATAAAATTTTTGCGAAAGTACTAGCCAACAGGTTGATGCCAGTAATTCAGAAGGTGATTCATGATGATCAAGCGGGATTTATCGAGGGCAGATATATGAAGGACAATGTAAGGCAAGTAATAGATTTATTGGAATATCTTGAGAAGAATAAACAGATCCCTGCAGTGCTGGTCTTCTTGGATGCAGAGAAGGCCTTTGATAGAGTGGATTGGAATTTTCTATTAAAGACTTTGAAAAAGATGGACTTTGGGGATCAATTTATACAGGCGATTTCGGCAATTTATCAAGAGCAAAAGGCACAGATCATTATTAATGGAAGTCTGACAACAGAGTTTAAAATTGAAAAAGGAACAAGACAGGGATGTCCGCTGTCCCCACTTTTATTTATTTTAACACTAGAAGTCTTGCTAAATACAATACGGGACTCTAATATCTTGAGAGGTATAAAGATTAGGCAAGAGGATTACAGAATAAAGGCATTTGCAGATGATCTGGTTGTTACCCTATCACAACCAATGGAATCAATAATCTTGATGAAGGACATTATACAAGACTATGGTAAAGTTTCAGGTTTTAGATTGAATCCAAAAAAGACTAAAATGATAGCTAAAAACATGACACAAGATCGTAAACATGAACTTGAAAGGAGGGCATATCTAGGAGTTCAGGTTGCAGAATCAAATATGAAATTGTTTCAAAATAACTATGAGGTGTTGTGGCGAGAGGTGCAGAAAGATATGGAGACTTGGAAAAAACTGCAGCTGTCTCTACTTGGAAGAATAGCAGCAGTTACGATGAACATTTTGCCAAGATTTCTTTTTTTGTTTCAAATGATTCCGGTGCTTAAAAGTGATAAACAATTGAAAGTTTGGCAATCTGGAGTGAATAAGTTTGTCTGGAACGAGAAGAAGCCGAGAGTGAAATTGAAAATTATGCAAGATGTTCCAGAAAGAGGAGGTCTTAAACTTCCAAACCTACAGCTATATTATGATGCAGCAGCTTTAACTTTAACAAGTGATTGGTTTGGAAGGAAAAAGACTGGAATATTGAATGCAGAAAGTTTTGATCTTGTTGTTGAAAGTTACAACAGTACTGAAAAGTAAAAAAAAATACAGTTGGTCCTTGAAGTTCCAATTATTGGTCATATGGCCAGAATTTGGGCATATGGCAAATGGCTTGCAATTATGATGGTTGCAGCTTCCCACAATCACATGTTCACCATTTGTATCTTCAGTGCCGGCTTCCAACAAGCAAAGTCAATGGGGAAGTCAGCAGGAGGTTGCAAATGGCAATATGTGAAGTTGTGCTTAACCTCAAGGGATCCACTTAATAACCACAACTGGAACTAGAACCATTGTCATAATTTGGCACAGCCACATTATATCACAATTTATGACCATGTGACTTAGTGGCAGAGTTCCCAGCCCCAACTACTATTGTTAACCAAGGACTTCCTGTATAAGAATGATTGTTTCTATCTTTTTTTTAATTGGTTTTTTATTATGAAATATAATAATACAATTCAATGTTTTTCGGTTCCGTGGTGTTAAGATATAAATACATATTATTTACATATTATTTACATAATATTGCATCTTTGCTTAGATATGATTTGAAAAATATTACAAATAGTAATGCCCAATTCTTTATGATCATATAAACATGTTATTTACTTGTTATTTACATAAATTGCATCCTTAATTCAATAATGCAAGTAACTATACTCAACTCTTTATGATCATTATTGATTATACTTTATACTTCTCAGACTTCACTTTTTGTTTCTTTTCTCTCTCCATTCATACCACAACTCCCACACATTGTAATATTCCATGTTCTCTCTTTCGTTAAGTTCTAATGCTTGTTCATTTCAGCGCACTCTAAAATTTTCCTAATTACTTGTTCTTCAGGTGGTAATTTTTTCTCTTTCCAATACTGAGCGTACGTTATTCTTGCCGCTGTCGTTATATGTATAATTAGATGCTTCTTCTTTTTTTCATATTCTGTTTTCAAGATTCCCAGGAGAAAGATTTTTGGTTCAAAATCAATATTATCTTTTATTATTTCCATAATCCATTTCCAAATCATTTTCCAAATTTTTTTCGCTTGAGAGCAGTTCCACCAGCAGTGGTAGAAGGTGCCTTGGTGATGGCCACATTTCCAACAATTGGGACTCATGTTGGGGTTAATTTTGGCTATCCTAGCAGGAGCTAAGTGCCACCTATACAACATCTTATATTGATTTTCCTTATAAGCCACTGCCCTAGTCATTTTAAGATTGCTATTCCAAATTGTGTCCCATTCGTTTAAATTTATATTTTGTCCGATGTTTTTGGCCCGTGCTATCATCTGCTCCTTAACCACCTCTTCTACCATGTCGTATTCCAGCAAATAATTGTATAATTTAGCTAATATTTTGTTGTCAGTTCCCATCCATACCTTATCAAATCCGTTGATGCCTATCTCAATGCCAAACTCCTCCTTGTCCTTTTTATAATGGGATTTTATTTGTGCATATGGCCACCAATCGATGTGGATGCCCTGTTCTTTCAAGATTGTTTCTATCTTATTAGCACACACCAACCCTTCAAGGTAAACCAGACCAGAAAACCAATGACATGTAAGTTAGTACAACTTTTATTGTAAAGTTTTAATAACAATATCTTGCAATGTGCTTCCTCCCCTTTCCCCTTTATTTTCATTTGAATTAGGAAGGGGTTTGTCTGAATCATTTACTCATGTTACATTCTTGCTCCAAACTCAACCCCCTTTTATCTGACTGTTGGTATTGGTTTTGCCTCCTGCCCTTCAAGGTAATTCTCTCTTCCCTCTATACATGGGCAGGTATGCTCAATTAATGGAATTTTAGCATACCTGTCTTGAAGCAAAGCAGAAGGAATGATGTTATATAAAAGCTTTTCTCAGCATGGGAAAAGAGACAGGATGTAAATAATTTGCTAGAACTCATATACTCTTAACAGGCCAAATTCTATTGTTCTGGGACAATCTATTTACCTCAGCCTGATGTTCCATATCATTCATTGTCTAAGTGTTTGCTTAGCCTGATTGTATCTTAATGTCAATAAAAATTGTGCCAAAAGCCCAAATGATGTCAGCTTCTGCTCTTCCACCAATTTCCAGTTTGAGGCAAAGTCATCAGCAAAAACTAAAGGCAGAAAACTGTTAGGAAGTATTGAATTTTCAGTCAATAATAAACCATCAGCTTTCTATTTAATTTTAGACATTTCTTTCTCCAGAACAGAAATCTATCTAAGCTGGATATTGGCTGTCCTGTTAGGATCAGCAAACTTGGCTCTCAATAATTTTGTTTTCACCTACTCCAGTTCATCCTTCTTGGCATAAATTCCCCCCTTTGTGCCACACCAGATTTAGGCCAAAAATGTGGCTTCAAAAAGCTGTAATACAGCTTTTAATGATCATATTAGTAAAGAAAACACAGTAAATAGTTGACTATCTTGAGGCTTCACATACTACTGTATTTAGTCACAGTGTGTGCTCCAAGTCGCTTTGGAGTGGGAAAGCTTTCCAAAATATTTTAAAAATTTGACCAGGTTAATTCCCAGTCTTCTCTTTATTCAGCTTTTCTACTGGCAAAAAAACAGCATTTTTTATTTTTTTATATTTATTCAAAAATTATTTACCAGATAGTTCTGCTTGCTATGTGAAATACGGCTTTTACTGCTCTTTTAAGCCCAATATGCATCTGTAATGTAACAGCAGCATTGTCTGCATAAAGCATGGAGATCTTATGCCAGATACATCTGCAGTGTGAAAATTAAGATTATAGCAAATATTGATATAGCAATAATATATATATTAAACAAAATTGGAGGTAAGATACATCCAGTGGTGAAATCCAATTTTTTTTACTACCGCTTCTCTGGGCGTGGCTTGGTGGGCATGGTATGGCTTGGTGGGCATGGCAGGGGAAGGATACTGCAAAATCTCCATTCCCACCCCATTCCAGGGGAAACATACTGCAAAATCCCCATTCCCTCCCTACTCTTAGGGGAAGGATATTGCAAAATCTCCATTCCCACCCCACTCTGAGGCTAGCCAGAGGTGGTATTTGCCGGTTCTCCAAACTACTCAAAATTTCCACTACTGGTTCTCCAGAACCTGTCAGAACCTGCTGAATTTCACCTCTGGATACATCTCTAATGCACACATGCCTGAGTGAGTTAACTTAAGTGAATTACATCTAACTTTTAGACATACATTTGAAAATAAATTCTGCAGCAAGGAAGATCAATACCATGAATGTGTTTTAAGCTTTTTCCAAGGACAATTCTAGGTATTGAATTAAAAATGGGATTAAAATCTAAAATGCCCACATTCAGGAAAGATTTCATTTTCTGAATATAGCTTTGCACAAGATGATGAAGGATATTGCTTTGCTCGTTTTGTACCCAAATCTGTATTTCTTTTCAATTAGCATGCATTCATGATCAAACCACTTTGTAGCGTACTTCAGTTCTTTCTAACTCATCCAGAAATAACATTCTTAGAATTAAGGAACAAATGTTATTCTAAGCATGAATCCACTGAAATGAATTTAGGTTTCATGAAACTATCCAATAACTAACAGGCATTTATAGATATAAATATCCCTAATAGGTACATTCCACTCTTCAATCTCCCTCTAAAGAACCATTAACTACTCAGTATCGTAATCCAAGCTCTTAGCCATCTGTTTTAACACAAAATCCTGCCAGGTGACTTCTTAAGTCCTTTACTTCCCTTACACATAAGGGTACCTCTAACAATTCCTCCTCATAATAATTCTTAAATTGCAGAAATAAGGAGTGATCATTTGACCTAATTCTGGTATCTGTACTAGAGTTGTACTATTATCTGTAGTCTGGACATGCAAACCAAGTGGAAACATGCATATACTAGACAATCTGTGACCTGTTGGGTCATTCTTCTTTCCACATATAATATAGGCTTGAGCATCTCATCTCCCTCAGGAGAACCACAATGAAGCAAACTCCTCTCTTCCTTTGCTGATCCTCAGAACAACATGCTACTTTGCTGGAGGAGGGGCAACCAAGGAAGCTGTGGACTGCAAGAAAAACTGCCCCTATTCCCTATATTGGTGTGTCACCAAAGGCCCCCTCCATCTATTGACTGCTGATGCCCTCCAACCAGCATCCAAGTTACTCCCTCATCCTTCCTCCACCAGCCACACTATTAAGATATTACAAATTTTGATCTTGATTCCAAAGCAGCCAATGACTACTTGCCTTTTGGACCTTTCTGCCAGCTGAACGGGCACAGGGGCACAAGGAAGATGGGAAAGAGAGCAGGGATACACCCCTCCCATCTTCCCTCACATAAGGCAACCTATGCATTTCTGGGAAGTGTAGTCAGAAGGCATAGTAGTGCCAAAGTGGTCACAATTTTGCCAAATTTCAATTCCATGGAAGTCATGGGTCCTAGATGTTGGACACATTCTGTAAGTTATCCTGTTGGAGGTATTTTGATTCAAAAATTGTTGCTCTATGATGCACCAGTTTGCCCAATTGAAGGTTTCAAAGTATCAGATGTGAGAGTTTTAATAGTACATACAGATATATTAAAAGTGTCATATTGAGACTCAACTTAGAGACTAATACCAATGACTCTAAAGATGACAATAGATGGTCTTGATTGATACTGATTTGCCTTTTTTTCTTATTAAATGGGGCCATCTCACATATTGCAGGTGTGCATAATATTGATCCAAATGCAGAAGATGAAGTAGTTCTCAAGTATAAATCATTCTGCAATTAATTGGTAAGTGAGAACACAGTAAGGCTTTGTTGTGTTTGAAGGCCTTATGGTTTATTTAGTGTTTTATCATATGAAGCAGAGTTAACAGGTGTGGGCATTATTTTGCACTCCCACACCATGTTGACATTTTACCCAAAGCATGGAAGGCTGTTGGGCAAGATGCCAAAGTTCTATAGAAACAATCAGAGTCTTAAGAGCATTTGGGGTGTGACCTAGGTTGAAAGCAGAGCACTAATCCCTTAAAACCATGAAGAGTGAGGAGCTGTATTATCTCTGTCGTTACACTAAGGTTAACACAAGAGACATTTATAACAATTCATTTGGTATTGTCCTGAAGATGGTTTGATTCTTTTCTATTGACAGCATAATTTGAATTGCAAGTCATATACTTGGTCTTGGCCTTTGTTGCCAAGATGTGAAATTAGCTTACTATCTTAATGTTTTATGATGAAGAAATGTAATAACCTTGTCAATGTTGGAGTTTCTTTTTGTTTTATAATCCATATTAGAATACCATATTTTTTCAGACCAAGAAATCCTTTTTTTCTATTACGGCTTTTAATTCCTCTGGCTTATTAGCTTCTTGCAGCTGTTCAAAAACAGATACTGTTTTGTGTAGAAAAGTTTTACAACCAAGGACAAATCTGTACAGCCTTCTAATCAGTTACTGTTTCATCTTTTTCATTCTTCAGTTCTGTACCAACTTCCATATACCACTATCTCTTTGGCTGATAAACATTGTCAACATCTCAGTCTAGTAAAGAATAATATTTAATAACTGATATGATGAGAAGAATCTGTGTGCTTTCTTTTTTTGTATTTAAACAATTTTATATTTTCAGTTGCTTATCCCATTTTTTTTGTGGTTTGAATTTCCTTCTGCAGCAGTTCCAGATGTGATCTTTATCATGGTGCAATCATGCTCGCCAGTCTTTGTAATGCTCAAGTTTGCTTCCTATTCAATTTTTCATTTGTAAAGCAACCCAATAAACAAGGTAGGAATAAGGATTGAAAAATTACTTGTCCACCCCAGGTTGTTGCATACTAAAGAAACTTGTCTTCATTCCCATTCCATATCCAAGGGAAAGGATACTGCTTGCATACAGGAATTTTTTTAAAATTTTACTACTCATTTAATAACCATTCGGAGTTAAGATGACCTCAGAAAGGATGTTTTGTGATAAATAAAGCACTTCTGACCAAAATGTTATGCTATGCACAATTCCCACATGCCTTCATTTTGGGTGCTTGGCAATCACATCCATAACTGGTTCCAGTGTCCTGCAGTCATATGATATTTGATTTTTCTTTTAATTCCTTTTTTGCTGGTTCCCAGGAAAATATTTATTTATTTTATTTATTTATTTATTTATTATATTTCTATACCGCCTTTCCCCCCTAGGACTCAAGGCGGTGTACAGTCAAGAAAAATATAGACACACAAACATCATAAAATTGCTAATTAAAATTATTACTTAGTTTGGTCAATTAAATAAAACCCAGAATTAGATAACATTTAAAAAATCATTCACATGTTTGTATGTTTAGCCCTGCCTGTTGGAACATCAGGGTCTTGAGGGCACGGCGGAAAGCATGGAAATCAGGGATATTCCGTATCTCCGGGGGCAGTTCATTCCAAAGGGTTGGAGCCCCCACAGAGAAAGCCCTCCCCCTGGGAGTCACCAGTCGACATAATTTGACTGACGGTACCCTGAGTAGTCCCTCCCTGTGAGAACGAACTGGTCGGTGGAAGGCTATTGGTGGCAAAAGACGGTCTCGTAGGTACCCAGGTCCTAAGCCATGGAGCGCTTTAAAGGTGATAACTAACACCTTGAATTGCACCCGGAAGACCACCGGGAGCCAGTGCAGCTCGCGTAGGAGAGGTGTTACATGGGCGTAACGAGCTACGCCCATAATCACCCGTGCGGCTACGTTCTGGACCAGTTGGAGCCTCCGGGTGCTTTTCAAGGGGAGCCCCATGTAGAGAGCATTACAGTAGTCCATACGGGAGGTAACTAGGGCATGAGTGACTGTGCGCAAGGCGTCCCGATCCAGAAAGGGACGCAACTGGTGGATCAGGCGAACCTGATAAAAGGCACCCCTGGCCACGGCCGTCAAATGATCTTCTAAAGATAACCGTGAATCCAGGAGGACACCCAAGTTGCGGGCCCTCTCTGTGGGGAGCAAGATCTCATCCCCTATTGTTAGTGATGGTACCAGCTGACTATACCGGGACGCCGGAAGCCACAGCCACTTGGTCTTCGAGGGGTTGAGTCTGAGCTTGTTTCTCCCCATCCAGATCCGCACGGCCTCCAGGCAACAGGACATCACAGCAAGGGCATCATTGGGGTGGTCTGGGGTGGAGATGTATAGCTGTGTGTCATCAGCATACTGATGAACACTCACCCCAAAACCACGGATGATCTCACCTAGCGGTTTTACATAAATGTTGAACAGAAGGGGTGAGAGGACTGACCCTTGCGGCACCCCACAAATAAGGTGCCTCGAGGTCGACCTCTGCCCCCCTGCCAACACAAACTGCGAACGGTCAGAGAGGAAGGAGGAGAACCACCGAAGCACGGTGCCCCCTATTCCTAACCCCTCCAGCCGGTGCAGTAAGATACCATGGTCGATGGTATCAAAAGCCGCTGAGAGATCTAATAGGACCAGGATAGAGGAGCAACCTCTGTCCCGAGCCCTCCAGGGATCATCCACCAATGCGACCAATGCCGTTTCCGTGCTGTATCGTGACCTGAAGCCCGACTGGAACGGATCCAGATAGACAACTTCATCCAGGTATCGGGGTAGTTGTCGCGCCACCACACTCTCAACAACCTTCGCGACAAAGTGAAGATTGGAGACTGGACGATAATTTGATAATATAGCCGGGTCCAGGGAAGGCTTCTTGAGGAGGGGCTTCACAACCGCCTCTTTCAAGGCGGCGGGAAAGACACCCTCACTCAGAGAAGCATTTATAATCCCCTGGAGCCAGCCTTGTGTAACCTCCCGGGAGGCCAGTACCAACCAGGAGGGACACGGGTCCAATAAACATGTGGCAGCGTTAAGCTTGCCCAGAATCCTGTCCACGTCCTCAGGAGCCACAGAGTCAAACTCTTCCCAGATAACGCTCTCAAGACCTGCCCCCGTCTCCTCCCCTGGATCTACCCAATCGGAGTCCAGGCCTTCCCGAATCTGAGCGACTTTATCATGCAGGAATTGTACAAAATCCTCAGCTCGACTCTTTAAGGGATCTTCCCGTACCCCCACTTGAAGTAGGGAGCGGGTCACCCTAAACAGCGCAGCTGGGCGGTTCTCTGCAGATGCAATAAGAGCGGAGAAGTAGCTAGACTTCGCCGCTCTTATCGCCACTAGGTAGGTCTTAATATAAGATCTCACCTGTGTTCGGTCAGATTCAGATCGGCTTGTCCTCCAATCGCTCTCCAGGCGTCTTTTCCGACGCTTCATCTCTCTCAGCTCCTCGGAAAACCAAGGAGCTAGACGAGATCGGCATCGGGTCAGAGGTCGCAAAGGCACGACGCGGTCCAAGGCCCCAGTAGCCACCCTGTCCCAGGCGACCACCAGGTCCTCAGTCGAGTCGTGAGCCAGAGTCTCAGGAAATGGCCCAAGCTCCATCAGGAACCTTTCGGAGTCCATCAGGCGCCTGGGACGGAACCATTTGGTTGGTTCCGTCTCCCTGCGGTGGGTGGAAGTGACTTGAAAGTCCATGTGAAGGAGAGAATGATCAGACCATGACAAGGGCTTGATGTCTATATCCCCTATTCTTAGATCATTCAGCCACTGATCAGAGACAAAAATCAAGTCCAGAGTGTGATTCCCCAAGTGGGTGGGGCCTTGAACTACCTGGGTCAGGTCCATGGCCGTCATGGAAGCCATGAACTCCCAAGCCGTCTCCGACATCTCACCAGCAGATGGCAGGTTAAAATCCCCCATAACAATAAGTCTGGGGGTTTCCACCGCCACCCCGGCTATAATGTTGAGCAGCTCAGGCAGGACTGCTGTTACGTGGCAGGGAGCCAGGTACGCAATCAGTAGGCCCATCTGAATCCCCCGACCCCACTTCACAAGGAGGGACTCACATCCAGCTATCTGAGGAACAGTGGCCTCCCTCGGGCAAAGACTTTCTCTAATGATTGCTGCCACTCCCCCACCCCTTCCCTGAGTCCTTGGCTGATGGAATGCACGGAAACCTGGCGGGCACATTTCCACAAGGGGAACTCCTCCCTCCTGGCCTAACCAGGTCTCTGTAATCCCTGCCAGGTCAGCACCCCCCTCTGAAATAAGATCATGAATGAGGGGGGCTTTATTTACCACTGACCTGGCATTACATAACATCAGCCGTAGACCCAGGGTCTGAGACTCTGAACAACCCGGGAAATGAGCAGTGCTTTGGGGGTCGGAGTGGGCAATCGCTCGTAAACATCGAGTGCGCACTCCCGAAACATAATATGGCCCCCTGCAGCCGTCATATCTGCCCCTCCCACTTACTATACTAATGCCCATCGCTTCATCCCCCTGCATCCTTGTCAGATTTCTGTCCCCATCCTCCCCACCATGATTATCAGACCCATTACCCCTTTCAGTGGATTTATGGATCCCCCCAGATCCATTTCCACAATCCCTCCCAGAACCCCTTAAAATAGAATTTAAAGATTTATCTAAAAATCCCTAAAGTTTGGCAATCTGGAGTGAATAAGTTTGTCTGGAACGAGAAGAAGCCGAGAGTGAAATTGAAAATTATGCAAGATGTTCCAGAAAGAGGAGGTCTTAAACTTCCAAACCTACAGCTATATTATGATGCAGCAGCTTTAACCTTAACAAGTGATTGGTTTGGAAGGAAAAAGACTGGAATATTGAACGCAGAAAGTTTTGATCCTGAATTTGGATGGCATGCTTACTTATTTTACGACGACAAAGTAGATAAAGTATTTAAAAGTCATATACTTAGAGATTCTTTGATGAGAGTTTGGAAGAAGCACCGACTCAAATGGGATTATAAAATACCGCTATGGCTGGATCTTGGTCATACTTTGTGGAATACAAATATAATGTCACTCGGGGGGTTTTTATACAAAGAGGTTCTTTTTACAGATGCGGGCAGATGGCAGCTGAAGACATTGCAGACACTGTTGGACGAAGGGATTAATTTAACTTGGTTACAATATAATCAATTACAATTGAGATGGAAAGAGGATCAAAAAACTGGTATTATGTTGCATGAGGAAGAATTGGTTAGACATATAAAAGAGAAAGGTCCAATGCATATTAAAAGGGTTTATAATATTTTGCTAGAAAGGGATTCAGAAACTGAATTGGTTAAAGATTGTATGATAAAGTGGGCACAAAATTTTGCAGAACCAGTGATGTTGGAAACATGGGAAAAAATATGGGTTCAGAATGTTAAATTTACACAGTTGCAGAACCTGAGGGAAAATTTCTATAAAATGTTTTATAGATGGCATTTAGATCCCAAAAAGATGTCATGTATGTACCCTAATGTTCAGCCAAAATGTTGGAGATGTGAATGTTTGGATGCTACGTATTATCATGTTTGGTGGACCTGTAGGAAAGTTAAGGCTTTTTGGATAAAAATTTGGTGGGTCATGCAGAATGTGTTGAAGAAAAAAATTCAATTCTCTCCACAATTGTTTTTATTGGGTATAGTTAAGGGTTTTACATCGGGTGAAACAAAACTGATATTGTATATGATAACAGCAGCAAGATTGTTGATAGGTAAATACTGGAAAAATGAAGCTTTGCCCACTATTGAGGAATGGACTTTGAAGATGGCCAGTTTTGCAGAGATGGCGAAGATCTCAGCATACTTAAAAGATTGTTCACAAGAGACTTATGAATGGGAATGGAAAAGATGGATAGAATATGTTCAGAACAAATATCAAACTAGAAAGTATCAAATAGCTTTTACTTGAAAATAATGTTTTAGAAATATTTTAATGTAATGAGGTAAAAAGAAAAATTATACAGGGGAGGGAGGGGTTCAAGTTTATACATAAGTGTCATATTAAGGGTTTTTTATGAGTATGAGTATATTATAGGGAAGTCTGGGGGGAGGGGAGGGTTAGGGAGGGTTAGGGAGGTTGGGAAGTCTGGGGGGGAGGTGGGGGGGAAAAAGGGGTGAAAATGTAATTGTAAAACTTTTGCAATAAAAAAAAAAAAGATTTATCTAAAAATCCCCAAAGCCGTCGGTTTTTTGCAAACCACCTCTCAGGGTTCCAAAACCCATCCTCAAGGGCGGCCCTTGATAACTGAGAGGGCCAGACATGCGAGAGGGGGGAATCTCGCAGTGCAAGGAGCTCCGCAGTTGAATACATCAAAGATAGGAGCAAGTTGAAGGAGATGAAGGATCATTTTCTTCTAAGAGTGTTAGAGATGGTTAAGACAGGTAATTTAAAATAAGGGAGGAAATAGATGTAAAAGGGAGACCAGTATGTTACAAATGTCAATACATCGGAACATCATCGCCCTCTCACGACGATGGGAAGTCTTGTGGTTGTAGTAAGTCCATCCAAAGGAGGTGGGGGTAGAGGTCTCAAAGGGTCGTCCTCTCACAGCGACCAAACCATTTGAAACAAACAAAGAGAAGGTGGTCTATCTCCCCATAATCCAAGACTCTCGATGTCTGTATCTCCTCCAGTCCTGATACCAGCCGAGGATTAGATCAAAAAAGTAAGGCAGAGCCACTGGACAAAGTATTTAGGGTTAAATAATCAGGATAATCTTGGGGGAATAGGTGGTAAATAAAGCTGCAGATCGATCTAAGATTGCAAGTTAACGCTGAGTGGTCGTAATAGATCTAGATATAAATAAATATATATAAATATATATATAAATATACCCATTCAGAAAATGGATTTGGACTTAGGATCACACAATTTTCTTAACCGCTGCCAAATGAGTCATAAAATTGGGTCCAGTCATGTGGGTGCCTTTATTTATGACCATCAAGATTTAAGACTAAAATTCCAGTCCCAATTGCAGTCACAAGTCGAGGACTATTTGTATTCCATTTATCCTCTTTTTCATAAAGTCTGCTTTTATTGGGTCGTATGGGGGGGGGGGAAGCCTTGGAGGATGCTGCAAAATTGGCAAGTCACCCTTCTCTTTAAATATTTGTTAGCATGTTTAAATTTCAGGTTTGGGGAATGAGGAAATAAAATTTTCACATTGCTCATAACTTCTAGGAACACAGTATTTCAAAGCTAAATATGAGTGCTGTATTCTGTATTCTGTAGAAATACATTGGCTTTAATCTCAACTAATGAAACTGCGGAGGTCTGAAGCTGGTTTTGAACTAACAAGAGTCCTGGTGCAGAAAGGCCTTGAGGAAAGAGTGCCAAGGCAGACAGGAAGAGAACAGGAGAACAGGAGGTTAACTTAGCCACATTCACTTTGTTTTGTTTTATGGGATCAGTCCCATGAATGTAACCTTGGACTATAAGATGTTCCTCCTGTTCCTGATTACAAGTAAACAGAAGATGTTTTATATTTATTGAAGGTTCCACATAAGAGTGTTTCAGTTTTGTTCATCCACATGAATCCACATCCACAAGACAGACACAGACTTCAGAGGATAATTAGAACTGCAGAAAAAACAATTGCTACCAACCTGCCTTCCATTGAGGACCTGTATACTGCACGAGTCAAAAAGAGGGCTGTGAAAATATCTAGAGACCCCTCACATCCTGGACATAAAGTATTTCAACTTCTGCCCTCAAAACGATGCTATAGAGCACTGCACACCAGAACAACTAGACACAAGAACAGTTTTTTTCCCGAATGCCATCACTCTGCTAAACAAATAATTCCCTCAACACTGTCAAACTATTTACTAAGTCTGCACTACTATTAATCTTCTCATCGTTCCCACCACCCATCTCCTTCCACTTATGACTGTATGTCTGTAATTTTGTTGCTTGTATCCTTAGGATTTATATTGATATTGTTTCCTAATTGCTTATTTATATCCTATGACTATCATTAATTTTTGTACCTTATGATTCTTAATGAACGTATGTTATCTTTTATGTACACTGAGAGCATATGCACCAAGACAAATTCCTTGTGCGTCCAATCACACTTGGCCAATAAAAAAATTCTATTCTATTCCGTTCCGTTCCACTCCACTCTACTCCACTCCACTCCACTCCACTCTACTCTACTCTATTTGAATACAGTTCTGACTCCAATGGACAGAAATGTCCACATGGAATCATTTACAAATCTTGGGGAGAAGGGTCTCATCTTCAAAATAGAAAAATCGTGTAAGTATCTCCCAGTTATGGATAACATATAAATTATACAAAGAATCATAAAATATAAGGGTTGGAAGAGACATTGAGATTCATCTAGTTCAATCCCCGCCCAAAGCAAATCCACAACAACCTTGACAGATGGCTACCTAGACACTGTTTAAGTATAGAAAAGTGGAGACCTCCCTATGTAAATTATTCCATTGTTTTAACCGCTCTTACCTGTTAGGAATTTTTTTTTCAGGTCCAATTTAAGTCTGTTTCCTTTTAAGTTAAACTCAGGTTCTTGTCTTCTAGAACTGAATGATTTTGCCTATTTATATGACAACCTTTAGATACTTGAAAACATCAAGTGCACTGTAGCTTTCTTTTCTCCAGACTAATAAATTTATTATTCCAACCATTCCTAAGTTTATTCTTCTAGACCCCTTTTGTTCTCTTCTGGAGGTGCTTCAGTTTGTTTAATTTATTCTTCCAATATAATGTTCTACCATTCAAACCATTTTGCTTTGGCTATTCAGGGCATAAAGTTATTAACTTTATCAATAATTTAAATTTGCTTCCTATCACTATGCGTAATATTACAACATTCTAGTATTCTAGTATACAGCTTCATGGGGGGGGGGGAATCTATGTGGTCACTGACAATTACTTGAATCCACATAATCACCATAATTAATATGCAGCTATTTTGTGTACACCATTGAGATATCAGTGATAAAATAAAATTTGAATCACATTAACAGGATTCCCGTACAAAGTTTCATATTTTATGAAAACAACTCACCTACAATGTATTTATATTATGGAAATGAGAAATATACATCCTGGGTTTTCTAAATCCATTTGTCAATTTCCCCCAAAATGTTGCCTAATTTAGCATATGTTGCACGATGAACTTGTTGCCCTTCTTTGCTGATTGTCATTTTACATAAAATGAGTTGGAATTAGTTCACAAAATTCTGAGAAACACTGAAGTAAATCAGTTTCATCACTTGGAAAGATAATTTTGCTTTTTTCTTGTGAATAAATTTGCCACGTTTCAAAAATGGAATCTGTAGCATTGTAAGAGTCATGAAAAGGGAGGGGGACATACATGTTATAGACTCACCATCTGAATTAAACCTTAGGAGAGCAGAAATGAATCAGCTTTACAATTTCACAAATGTTTTGTTCAGGCAGTATTTTTGTACATAATGGGAACATGTAAACATCAGTGAACGTTTCTTTGCTTCTGGAGGTTAAAATGGAGAGATTACTTAAAAGCTAGTCCTACATGCTGAAGTAAACAGTTTCTACTGCATTCAAGAAAACTAGTTCATCACTCAAATACCAGCACAACTTGTATAGGGAAGTCACTACTCCCTCATGTGTCTATCTTCAATTCTACATGCAAAAAGATCTTTAGCCTGAATAGGATTAAAGTGTCCAACAGAAGCCTTCAAAGCTTAATTAAAAGCTTAATTGGATTCTGAACATGTATTTTTATTCCTGCAAACACACAGATAGAATAACATGGGGAAAATGGACTAGTCAAATGGGAAGAGTGTCACAAGTAAATGCCTTATTCTTTATTATGTAAATAGTACATGACCAGGATATCAGGGGTTAACTTATTCTTCACTACTTAATATATTCATATTTAACCACTCCCATATCCAGCTCCACCCCATGTATATATAAGGAGCTGTATGCAATCTTTCTGTGCTTCTATCTGTGATTATTCAGTGAATATAGAATGCCTTCTGTAAATAAACAGTGCTTTGTTTGAATATCTAATTCTTAATTCATTTATTGAGTCTGATCCTGAAAATATCGTAACAATCTGGTAGCAGAGGATGGTTGAATTGACTCAATAAAACTTTAAATATGTCTGAGAGAGAAAACTCCAGAAACAAAAGAGAAAGGCCCAACACTAGGGCATACAGCAAAGAAATGGAAGCAGATCAAGAAATAATCGATGAATCCACGAATGCAATATCGAGAGAATCTGAAGACTGCACTACTGACAACGAAGAAATAATGGATGAAACTGATGACCAAGAAGAAAACGAAATAGAAAACAACGAACTCAGGTCAGAGATACTAAAACTCTTAAAAAGCCAAAAGAACGATGAAAACCTCATCGCGAACCTCCAAGACATATTAAAAAACAACGGAGCAGCGAGAGAGAAGCACATCGTTACGGATAAATCTAAAGACTCAAAAACGGTGAGCGATCTGCCTGCAGATAAAAGTACAGCGAAAAAGAAAACTAACAGTCCCGCGCAAAATTTCAAATGGCAGCCATCTTGGTTTCAACAGACCCCTAAGATGAGCGAAGCAGAGCCAATCAGAAAGCAGGATTCAAAATATCTGGCGCGAAAAGCCTTACTTGATGCAAAAAATGAAAGGGAGAAAATTTACGCCTCAGAAGAATCAGACACAGAAATCGAAGAAGCTTCAATAGATATGCGGGTAAAGTCAGCAATGAAAACGCTCTTTGCAGCTTTTGGACCAAAATTGAAAATCACTAAAGAATCAACGAAAAGACAAGCAAGCAAGCAAACGTCTCAGAATCTACCCGCTTCTATCCAAACGACGAGAGCACCGACACCTGAACCCAGAGAGCCCTGCAGATACCACCCCACGCCACAGACGATCCCAAGGACCAGCGTCCTCAACGAAAGAAAGCGAGCGCCTGCTATCACCAGGAACCCCAAGATCGAGCCGGAGACCGATTCCTCGGAAGAAGAGCAATGCGGGGGAGCTGCAGCAGCGAGAACCTCTCACAACGGCTTCAGGAGCGAAATGAACAACGCGCATGTGCAAGACTACGCAGACAGCTTCGGGAGACATGAGGAACAGAGAGAACCATTCAGACTCGTTGCAAGCATACCCACGCCATTTTGCAACTTTCAACATTTACAAGATCACGGACTACCCCCAGTTGTAAGTAATGGATCCAACAATATTGGGAATTTGCCCAATGACTTCCCAAAACTGAGAATAGATGGTATTAATTTGCAAGAATGGTGTCAGCAGCTCCAGGTTGTCTTTCTAAAAGAAAACTTATTATTTTTTATTACTAACCCCCCAAAAAGACCTTGGACTCTAAAATTGGACTGCCTGCACCATAGAGCATTTTTCTTATTAATTTCCAGTATATCTCCTGCCATGTACCACAGTATTAAGCAAAATCTGACTGTCTCAGAAATTATTCAATGCATGTTTAAATTGTTTCACAGTGAAAGTGTAGCCACTACAACAAGAATGTCTAAAGATTTCTTCTCAGCTAGGATAAAGCCAGGGGTTACCATAAGTGAACATTTAATATCTTTAAACAAAATTAGAGCAGAACTGCATTTAAGGGGGGAAATAATTTCAGATCAAACAATGAAGAGTGTTATCATTAACTCACTAGACCCATCGTGGGATAACTATATATCTCATTTAGACACAATCAATTTAGGATATTTATCCATAGAAAATCTATCTAATAAGCTAATAGCTGAAGATAATTCAAGGAGGAGTCGTTGTAACAATCACATGGAACATAAACAATATAAGAGGGTAGCATTTCAAGAAAGATATCACGAACCAATTAGATGCCACAACTGTGGATCCAAGGAACATAATAGGAGAGACTGTCCTAAACTCCTCAGAGATAGACAAAATTCAGACCATAGAAATAGATATCACAACAGACAGTCATCAATTGATAGACATAGATATAGAAGTCCACCCAACTATAGAGAGCATAGAGGGGGCAGGGATAATTCAAAGGATAGAAGGTCTGGTTTACTGAATGGGTTAAACAAACATGACAACACTAACATACAACAGACAGAGGACAACGATTGGCTTATCGATTCTGGAGCAACTAATCACACTACAAACAATAAAAATATATTATCTTCATTTGTAGAAGATAAATTTGTAATTAAAGTAGCTAATCAAGAAAAGGTCCAAGTCATAGGTAGAGGGAATATAACCTTACCTGGCCTAGGAAAAATAGAGGGGGTATTGTTGATACCTGAAATACCGCATAACATACTTAGTGCAATAAAACTAAGCAGAGATTCTGACATAAATATTGTGTTCTCAAAAGGAAAAGCAACATTAGAGAAAAATAGAATAAGCATAGGTACCGTGGTTATTAAAGGAGGTCTACCTTATTTAATGACAAAAGAGAGATGGTTACACAACACTGATTCCAACATGGAAGATAACGATGACATAGATAATGAAGACAATAGTAATAGTGACAATGAGGAACATGAGATTATTCATAATCACAAAGACACACCCAATGACAAAAAACCTAAAATTGGTAAACCAATTCATGATGAGTGTGCTCATGTCTTACATAGGAAATTAGGACATGCCAGTTTTCCTGTAGTACAAAAAATGACTGAACATGCTGAAGGTGTTAAAATAAAAAATTGTAAAAACTATTTGGAATGCTCAGTATGTAAATCTACAAAACTCAAAACTAGTCCCAAACCCAAAAAGTCAACAAGATCAACCAACAAAATTTTTGACTTGGTACACATGGATCTAGTTGGTCCATTAACACCATCAATCACATATAGAAAACGTTATTTTCTAACCATTGTGGATGACTATAGTCGTTATGGATTTGTCTATACACTAAAGCACAAAGATGAAACTTTTCAGAAATTTAAGGAGTTTTACAAACGTGTAGAAACACAACATAATATTAGAATAAAACAAATTATGACAGATAGGGGATGTGAATTCATGTCAAAAGAATTCTCTCAATGGCTAAAAGACAAAGGGATGTTACACTACACATCTAGCCCTTTCTCTGCATTCCAAAATGGAGTGGTAGAGAGAAAGAACTCAACATTACAAACCATGATTAGATGCACATTAGAAGATGCTGGCTTAGGAAAACAATTCTGGTCAGAAGCTTTACAATATTCCAATTATACACAAAATAGAACATGGTCCAGCATTGTTAATAAGACACCATATGAAGTAATGTATAGTAGGAAACCCAAAATAGCACACATGCACATATTTGGAGTCACTGCAGACGTACACATACCTAAGCAGTTGAGACGTAAAGTGAGAACGTATCCAGAAGACTCAGGTTCATGGGATACGAAACAGGCACAAAAGGGTACAGATTTATCGATAATAATAACAAATTTATAGTTTCCAGAACGGCTGTATTCCATGAACAGGCCAACTGGTCTAAAATACATCTTAATGAAATATTCCAAAACACTAATACAGACACTAAACATCAAGAAAAAAAGACTAGGGAAGAATACAATCACAACTCACATAAAAACAAAATCAAAACATGGACAAACAGTCAACACAAAATAAAGACAGATTCATTAACAAAAAAGGAAGCAAGATATTTACATGACAATGATAGTAAACCAGAAAGAACGATCAGAAGTAACAGAAATCAAATGCCAAACAAATACAAAGATTATGTAATGTATATGGATGGAGAAACATCAACACCAAACACATACGAGGAAGTGTTAAAACTTCCCCCTGAAGAAAAGAAAAAATGGGAATCAGCCATGATTAAAGAGATGGATAGTTTGCGAGAATTAAATGTATTCACACCTACACCTGCACCTAAAGATAAAACTATTATTGGCACCAGGTGGATATATAAAATCAAAAACTTAGAGGGAGGCAACACCTTATACAAAGCTAGACTAGTTGCACAAGGTTATGCACAAAAATATCCCGAGGATTACACAGACACATACTCTCCCACAGTAAGAACTGAGAGTGTTAAAACGGCTCTAGTTATAGCATCTGCACTTAACCTTGATGTATTCCAATACGACATACAGACTGCATATCTACATGCAAAATTAAATAAAGAAATATATGTAAGAGCACCTCATAGTCAATACACAAACAAAAATGAAACATGGTTGCTAAACAAAAGTTTATACGGGTTGAAACAATCTGGCAAACGATGGTATGAATGTTTAGTCAAAGTACTTAAAACTATGAATTTCAATGCTACTACTGCTGATAACTGTTTCTTTGTCAAAAAGGAGGGTGATTCTCTAGAATTTGTGTTAATTTATGTGGATGATATTTTGTATATAGGTAAGCATAAAGAAAGGAGAGAGACATTTGTAACAAAACTAAATGAACATTTCTCTTTGAAATCATTAGGTAAGGTAAATAAGTATCTTGGAGTTCAAATCAGTAAAACAAAAAGGGGATTCAAACTTTCTCAAAGAGATAAGATTATAGAACTTCTAAACAAATGTAATTTAAATAATGCCAAGCCCTGTGACACTCCCATGCAAACTGATTTCTTGAGGAACGCAGATGAGTCATCCCCTGAATTTAAAGATAATACACTTTACAGATCAGTCATCGGTTCCCTTCTATATATTTCCAATTGGACTAGACCTGATATTGCTTTGCCTCTCAACTTGTTGTCTAGACACGTCAGCAAACCATTATTATATCATTGGGAAGCTGTCAAAAGAATATTAAGATATTTAAAGAATAGTTTAGACTTCTGTTTATTATTGGAACCCAATAATGTCAAAGAGCCCATCCTCACATGTTATGCCAATGCGGATTGGGCTGGCGATACCACTTGTAGAAAAAGTACATCTGGCTATATATTTTTCCTTAACGATTGTCCAGTTTACTGGTATACTGGTAAACAAGATTTAGTAGCCACCTCAACTACTGAGGCAGAATATGTTTGTCTGTCTAAAGCCTCAAATAACCTGATATGGTTTAATGACTTATTATCAAACACTTGGAAAAAACCTACATTACCATTTATCATGCATGAAGATAACAAGGCTGCTATTGAAATATCTAGATCTGATGCTATTGGACAAAGGTCCAGACATATAGATATAAAATTCAAACATGTAAGGCAGTTATCTCAGGATGGATTTATTAAAGCAGTTCATTGCGAAACATCAGAGCAAATAGCTGACATATTGACAAAGCCTTTGCCTTCTAAACAGCATAAATACTTGACTTCTAAGTTACAAGTTTTATATTGTTCTGAATCTGAATGTAATTGTTGTAATGTATCGAATCGGCATTTAGAGGGGGATTTGTCACAAGTAAATGCCTTATTCTTTATTATGTAAATAGTACATGACCAGGATATCAGGGGTTAACTTATTCTTCACTACTTAATATATTCATATTTAACCACTCCCATATCCAGCTCCACCCCATGTATATATAAGGAGCTGTATGCAATCTTTCTGTGCTTCTATCTGTGATTATTCAGTGAATATAGAATGCCTTCTGTAAATAAACAGTGCTTTGTTTGAATATCTAATTCTTAATTCATTTATTGAGTCTGATCCTGAAAATATCGTAACAAAGAGTTTCTATACAACAATTCGCATAACTATACCTTTATACTTACTTTTGGCTTTTTTTCTCACCTGCTTCAAGAAGGTTATGCAGGTTATAAAAAGGTGAGTTTGTCTAATGTATTCTGGTGTAGCTTCATGTATAACCAAATCATAAGATTTATAAAATGTATGCAATTCTGTACCATAGAAAAACTTTCATAGTCCAGATTAATAAAACTTTAATAATTTATATTTGTGAATATAAATATAATTTTTATCAAGTGATTAAAAAGGATCAGGATTTTATGGACTACTAACTTACCTGATGATTTGACATAGCAATAGCACTTAGACTTATATACCGCTTCACAGTGCTTTACAGCCCTCTCTAAGCAGTTTACAGAGGCAGTATATTGGCCCCAACAATCTGGGTCCTCATTTTACCCACCTCGGAAGGATAGAAGGCTGCGTCAACCTTGAACCAGTGAGAATCGATCTGCCAAACTGCTGCCAGCCGGTTATCAGCAGAAGTAGCTTGCAGCACTGACTCTAACCAGTGCGCCACAGCAGCTCTTATACCTTATACATCTTATACATACTAACAAAAATGATGTTAATCCAACACCGATGAGGTGCTAAGAGTTTAATTTTTAATCAAAAGTCCAAAAAGCACTTTTTAAAACCAGAATCAGTTTGCCGCCTCTATATATCCATTTTAGATTCTTTCGGTTATTAGGAAAGTCCTTGCCATTTTTCTGAGCGTAGTTTCATGTAGATTTGTATGCATTTATAATATTGATGCAAACTCTTCTATCGTCAGTTTCAAGTAGTCTATGGTGGTGGCTATTCTGCCAGCGCAAATTCTTTCTTTTGACATCTAGAGTTGAATGCATTTAACATCTCTTGAGTTGTTAAATTGGCTCCTTTCATAACCAATCTCTCACCATCAGCTAGAAAAGAAATATAATAATTTAATTATAGGAGGAAAATAAAAAGCAATCAGTGAGTGTTAACAGTTCTATGTTACAAAATCAGATAGATATTTAGGAATGTTATTTTCAGTAAGAATAACAATAATGCTAGGACAATTCCTTTCATTTGAACATTAAATGATAAATTATGCACACAGATATATGAGATTCAATTTGAAATAATCAGCTTTCTAAAGAAGGGGTGGCAATACAAACCTAAAGCTAGGATATGAGATGCCTTTCACTGAAAAAATTCTTCCACAATGTAGCCCAGTATTTCTCAACTCCCAAATTCAGAATTCTTATACTAAGCTGGAGAATGTTGGAAGTTGAAGTCAACACATCTTAAATATGCCAAGATTGAGAAATACAGATGTAGCCAAATACTATAAAAATTAAATGACAGCAGATTCCAGGATTTCAAATAATGAATTTTAATATTAACTGGAAATGTGAAGGACAAAATCTGTAATCTACACACTCGGGGTCACCACTTCTTGCCCACTTCTTCTTGCCCACTTCCATTTCCAAAAACAATTGGCACCAATTGGCTTGATATACAACATTTCGTACTAAGTGTCCAAACCAAGTTCAAACACCTAATGGAAAAAGAATCCTCCAAAAAGTCTTTTAACTCCAGGAGACAAAAACCCTAATCACCATGGTCTCAATCCACATACCGGGCTCCAGGTAATAAACCCTACAGATTTAAAGAGGACTTGAATAAACATGATCAGACATGTTTCAAAGCATGGTTTTCAATTGTACTCGTACTTTCTCATCTGTTTCTGGTAAAATTCTACATTATTTTTTAAATAGTGACATCCTATTGTTTTTGTTAAAATAATTTCATTGGTAATCTACAGTGGCTACTAGAAGTTACAATAAGCCATCTAGTGGTAAAAAAAGACAACCACATGGGAAATAAGTACTACAATTGTAGTACTACCTTAGTTGTATGTGAAATTAGCATGAATTTAACATGTATTAGCATATGTATGTGTATCTATGTAAGAAAAACTGGAAGAGCTTTCAAACTATCTAACAAGCCTTACAAATATGAGGAAGTCACATTAAAGATTCAAAGAGGAATCTTTAATTCTGCTTATATCTGGAAAGCCACTTTGGTCTAGTGGTTATAAGGTACCAGGCTAGAAACCAGGAGGCTGTGAGTTAAAGTCCCACATTAGCCATTAAAGCCAACTGAGTGACCTTGGGCCAGTGACTCTTTCTCAGCCCAACCCACCTTACAGGATTGTTGTTATGGGGAAATTAAGGGGAGGAAAATGTGTTGGATATGTTTACTCGCCACTTTGAGTTATTTGTAAAAAGAATAAAGGTGAGATACACAGAAATAAATAAAAATATATGTTGCAAAGTACCGTAACTCTTTAGAAAACACCACACACATCTATTCTATATGCTTTCATTTCTCTCATATTTCCTATCATGTGGCATGAAAAAGGACATTTCTCTTCACAGACTGTACATTTTATCTTTCCATTCATTTCTTTGAAGTTGGCAAGTAATTGGGCATTTTCACCTGCTGTTACTTAAGGAGTGCAGGAAGTCTTCAACTTATAACAATTCCTTTAGTGACTGTTCGAAATTACAACCGCACTGAAAAAAAGTGATTTATGACCATTTTTCACATTTACAACCGTTGCAGCATCTCGATGGTCATGTGAACAAAATGTGGATGCTTGGCAACTGGTTCATATTTATGACAGTTTCAGTTGTCCTGCAGTCTTGTGAATAGTTTTTGCCACCTTCTGACAAGCAAAGTCAATGGGGAAACCAGATTCAAAACTATGCCACTAACTTAACAACTTCAATGATTCCCTTAACAATTGTCACTAGAGAGGTCGTAAAATGGGGCAAAACTCACTTAAATGTCTCACTTAACAACATAAATTCTGGGCTCAATTGTAGTCGTAAGTCAAGGACCTCCTGTATGCATCTGCTGTTTTCAGGGACCGACTCATAATTCAATAAAGACAAGTATGAAGAAAATAGTATGAAACACACATTATCCTAATGTGGTTTGGTTTTTGCAATAGTGTGGTTTGGTTGGGGTTAGTTCGTTGTATGAACACAAAACATTTGGCACATTTTCAATCATCCAGGTCATGGTTGTCTCAAAGGTGCTTTTTCAAGAGGCATCTGGACTTTCTGGTTTTTCTTTGAAGATGTTTCCTTTCTCATCCAAGAGGCTTCCTCAGCTCACCATTCAGTCAGAGCTGAAGAAGCTTTTTGGATGAGAAGCAAAACGTCTTCAAAGAAAACTCAGAAAGTCCAGTTGCCTCTTGAAATGGGACATTTGCAGAACAAAATAAGCCTAATTTCCTGTAGAAGTTGCAGCAAGATGGCAAAAGTCCTCAGCTTTGCTGCTATTTCTGTAACAGGTGCCCCAACCACAAGTGAAACTTTTCGTTTTGATTGATATGTTTATATTTTTGGTGTGAAAACAGCTAGTAAAGGAATGATAGCATTTCTCTTGTGAGATAAGACTGAATTTTTCTCTTCTGCTTTGTTGTTCCTATCTCACATGCACATACCTCAATGCCTATGGTAGGATAAAGGAAAAAGAAAAGGGAGCACCAGAGGGACACTTGGCAGCTATTTCTGCCTTTCCCTCTTAAGAATGCCACATAGGGAGTTGTGTGAACCAGTCCATTCTAGTTTGAAAATGGTAAATGGATCAATGCAATGTGTAAATCAAGCCAACTGTGACTAATTTAATAAACCATGGTTGGTTTAATAAGATAAAACAAAGAATTACTTAGCACTTTTAACGCAATTATCTTTGTTTACAAGGTGAAATAGGATTTAAATTTGCTGCAGAATTTGTATTATTGCATATAATCACGTATTGTAATACATCTAAAGAAGTGTTGCAATTTACTTAATATATTATTTTAAAGACAACAATATTGATGGAAGTTTTGAATTCAGATTGGAGCTGTGGGATGAGACTTTCATGGGATGTGTAAGCTAAAATATTTGTCCTTTCTGAAGATCCTAGAAAAAACCACCAGCTTTCTCTAATTCACAATTTTTAAAAGGATAGGGAGACCTTTTTTATCTTTCTCCAGAAGTGAAGATGCTTCTTGAATGAGAAGTGCAACTTTTTCAAAGGAAAAAATCAAGAAAATCCAGTTGCCTTTTGGAAAAGGCATCTTTGGGATAATCACGCTGTGGATGATTGAGAATCTTCATTGAAATCTGTCTCCAGAATTTAGTTAACAATTTGAAAAAGACATTACTGTTAATGATAATAATGAAAAAAAGGTTGCTTATTTTTAACTATTTTGATACCTATAGAACAGAATATTTATATTTTAGGATTGAACTGTGGGGTCTTTGGTGCTCTCTGAACTTGGTTGTTTTCTTGCAGACATATCATTACAAATTAGGTAACGTCTTCAGTTCTAGTAGGGAGTGGGGTTTGCTCTTGTTTTATATACTAGTGGCTTGGTCAGTCAGAGTTGGTGGGAATGGTTTTGGTAGCTGAGACCAAATCCGTTGTTTATTAGCACTGATGATGTTAACTAGTTTGGTAATGAAACTTTTGCAAGAATATAACTATTCTGAACTCATGACAAGCTAAGAAGCAAAGGCAGCAGAACATTAAATCACCAGGACATGTACATTTTAAGTCTGCTTTGTTGATCTTACGTTTCACAAAATCTCAATTTTTTTCTTCCTCCAATTGAGACTTCAGTTTCATTGTTATGCCATTATTTATTATTTTGTCTGTTGATTACAAAGCTATTTCCCCTCATCCTCTCTGTCAGTCTCTATTCTTCAAAAGATCTCCTACAGTGAAGCAGAAGGAACAGACTATAATTGTCTATAGGCTACAGAACTGCTTGGAATAAAGATATTTGAGGTTTTTTAAAAAAGTACCATGGTGGGTATTGATAGGCATTGTAGTCCAATCTACCTAGAATGTGATAGGGAGAGGGCTACCCTAAAGTAACTTTAAGAAGTGCAAGAGTTGCAATTTTTGTCAGTATAAATAAATCTTACAGGAAGTACTGTGGTTAACTACATTTTAAGTTTTTGGCACTTTAACTACATTATATTCTAACATAAGTCCTGTGTGTAAAATTAGCAGATCAATCCATTAGCTGAGAATAAACATTTGCTCTGCCGCATTAGTCTACTATCATACCAGAAAGTTTAGCTTTTATATGAGGAATCTGCTAGAAATATTGAGTCTCTGTGTAAATATGAACTGCTACAATCTGGAAGAGAGAAAATCTTCCCATTCCTTCTTTCTATGCATCTGAATATATTGTTTAAGAGGATTTAACAATGTATAAAGATTGTTTAGACTCTGGCACCATATTTTTCTTAAAAAAACCATCCTAGGCTCTTTTTTCAGGTTTTCTAGCCATGAAAGATTATTCTCACAATTTTCACAAAATGAAGTTCTGGAAGAAATAGTATTTCATTTATAGAAGCAGGTGATAGACAGACAGATATTGATCAATGTGCTGAAACAAGATTGAGGGTTCAGATAAATAGCTATCAGTTAAAATACTCTATGTGCCAAGAAAAAAATTAAACAGATACGAATTTATTCTAATTCTGTTGCTTTTCCGATTCTCATCTTTTAGCTACAGAAAGTGTCAAGTTCTGTGACCATGATACTTGGAATACCGCATCCATTTCTGGTCCCCACAATAAAAAAGAAAATACTAAGATTCTAGAAAGAATACAGAGAAGAGCAACGATAAGGGATCTGGAGGCTAAATCATATGATGAATGATTAAGAAAACTGGATATGTCTAGTCTACTGAAGAGAAGGACTATGTCAGAAGCAATTAGCCCCGTTACCTTCCTGGGGTAATTGCCTGGATCGTGGCATTTCCTTGTGTATACTTTTGATAAAATAAAACCGGAATACATTTTCTAATAAACTCATATTTATTGTAAAGAAAATAAAACATCTAACTATCTAAATATTTAATTGTTACATTTTTGCAAAGTTCCTATCGGCTACTTCTCAGTAGCCGGACTTCTCTTGGCAAGAGAACAAAGAAAAAAAAAAGTGAAGTGGAAAGAAAGGAATGCGAATACACGTAGTATCAGTCACTGATAAGAAATTTTGGCAAGCTACGGAAAGTCTGACAGTCCAGAAATAATGAGCTCAGCTGGTAAATACAAAAACGCAGTGACAGACTAGGGGTCATATGATAGCAGTTTTCCAGTATTTGAGAGGCTGTCACAGCAAAGAAGAAATTGTCTTATTCTCCAAAGTACCTGTGGGCAGGACTAGAAGTAATACAAGGAAGATCATTAAAGAGAGATCCAACCTAAAACTAAGGGGAAATGTCCTGACAGTGAGCACAATTAATCAGTGGAATCTCTTCCCTCCAGAAGTTGTAACTGCTCCATCACTAGAGGTTTTCAAGAAGAAACTGGACAGCCATTTGTCCAGAATGTTATACTGCCTTCTGCTTGAGCAGGGGGTTGGACTAGAAGACCACCAAGGTCCCTTCCATCTCTATTATTCTATGTTGTCATGTCCAGATTGCCCCTTCCCTTTTATAAATGTCTCCAGTAACGTCTCTACTGTGTTTTGTGATGGTTTGAAAGACGGCTAGACATCAATCAGGATTCCCCTACCCCATCTGCTACCTGTCCAGCCTGGGTCTCAACAGGGGCAGAGAAGCCTATCAGATACCTGGGTCACCTTGAATAGCTGGTAGCAAAACAACATCTCAAAAGTTCATGGTATGGAACTGCACCACTTGTCAGTCCTTCTTTGAGTTACTTTTGAAAAATGGTTTACTGCTCTTGCAAGAGAGTTGTGGTCTTTTTGTTGTCTTCTAAAAGAGAAGCAAAGCCATCTTCAAAAGCAGCCCAGACAACAGCTGGCATGTGCAGTAATGGGCAGATACTTGCACTATGAATCATTCAAGAGGGAGGGAGGGAGGGAAATAGGGGGTGGGTGGGAAGAGTTTCATGTTTCCCCACGAAGCTCTTTGTCAAATACTTCTGATCATCTGCTATTCTAATTGATCCAGATCTCAAGATGAGATTTGTTTGAAGAACTGGACTCTCACACTCACCAAAGCAGGATGTGTGCAATGTATGTAATGTGATGTAAGAGACAACACATTAATTGGTAATTGTTAATTCTTCTAAAGAGGAATAAAAAATACTTCATGGATTACTTCAAGGATTACTTAAGAAGAAGGGGACTGGTGCCAAATAGCCAATATCTTCAATTCAAAGTCATTGCTTGGTGAAAAATAATGCCAACCTTCTACCTGTAATGAACACAGCTTGCTTTGACCTATTTTAACTATAGTTGCTTAAATTACTATTTATGTTGATTCAATATGCAATACTCAGAACTGTCTAAAATGAAAATTAATCTGTTTCTTTGTCAAATGAAAAATAGAACTGACATTTCGGGGGTGGGGGTGGGGAGCGTAATTCTGATTTCTGAGTATCACAGAAAATATTAATCCCAGTTCACTTTAAATTGAAATAAAGAATTTTAAGAAATAAAAGAGAATTTCTTCTATACGCTAATTGCCACCTAAAACAGTTCTTAATAGTTTTTACATTAGCTAAGAGATGGCAATTCAATCTGAATGATATAATGGCCTTTTGTTCGAAATGAATAATATGCAATACTTTGGATTCACTTCCCAAAAGATTGTTTGCCATATGCATAAACATCTATGTGATTTTGGGAAAAGATGCAGCTATTTTAAAGAGTTGCAGATAAATGCTATGTTCAGAATTACATGTTCCTAAGCATCACTTGGGAGTCAAATCTGAAGATCTGGATATCTTTACTAAATATGATCTAGCAAATGTTGTGTGCTGCATGAACTTTGGATTGGATGGAGGTATAATTATTTACAAGTAAGCCCTGTTGAGTTCAAGTGACTTTACTTTACTGAAGATGGATAGAATAAGATTCAGGTTAATCCTTTCTCATCTAAAGCCATTATAAACCATATCAGCAAATCAAGTGCTGTAAATTGCTCTGAGTAAAGAAAATGTGGCATTGAAATGTACAAATGATCCACTAGAAAACAGGGGAAGATAACATGATCACTGGTTCTTAGTTCTAAAACAATGGTTAAAAATGTTTATTGCACTGAAAAAATTTAAATAAACACAAAGAAAACATCTGGGGAGAGTACTTAAATCCCTCCAGGTTTCAAGAATAATTTTTTTTATTCCAAAGATAGGACTTTAATAAATAAATCAAAACAGTTGGAATCCACTGGTGTATGTTTAACCTAAGCAATCTGCTTCAGCCATCTGTTCTGAGCAGCTTTAGAAATGATAAGATTCCAGGAGCATGGTTAAACTATCAAAGAAAGATTTGTGGCTTTCTTGGAGTCACTTCTTCATGGCAACTGCCTGAGGTTCTAGCACTTAAAGCTGTAGCACGTTTGAAAACAAGAAAACATCCTACAAGTTTTTGCATCAGAATCAAGAACAAAGCTGGATAACAAAAAAAATGCTTTCTTCCCACAGCTTCTTGGAACAGTTCAGTGGTGGGATTCAGCCGGTTCTATCCAGTTCAGGCAAATCAGTAATGGCTGCTGCGGGAGGCTCCGCCCACCCACCCAGACATTATCAAGTCCTGTTTTTGACGCTCTGCGCATGCATGGAAGACTTTGCGCATGCGCAGAGGTGGCGCGCGCACTCACATTTGCAAACCAGTAGCGAAAGTAAGTGAATATCACCCCAGAACAGTTGTGTGAAAAAGAACTGAATGAAAGCCTAAAATTACTGACTTTCACTCAGCAGACTTTCAGCTATTTGATCCAGAGATATCAGTGGCCTTGTGTAGTTGTGTAAGGCAAGAATTGCCCTCATTGGAAATTGATTACCTTCCCCAAGCTCTGCAAACCTTGGTGTGTTTCCCCTTGAAATGCAGCATTATTTATAAATAAATTGTCTCTGTGTTCAAAGAAAGACAGCACTGAGCATCACACAAGTGTTTAGTAAAGCTGGCAGCAAGGCAAATGTTGGAGGCACAGTGTTTGCTGTGTTGGAGTGGTCCTCTGATCTGGTGCAATTCCAATATGGTAGATCTGCAACTCTGCAACTGGTTCTAGGTTGGAGAAAAACTACCCTACACTATGCCAATCATAACTACTTGTCCATTTTTTCTGACTTCTTATGTGTGTTTAATTGCTGTTCCAGTGATGGCTGATTGTATTTCCAGAGTCCAGCACTTCAAACTGTTTTTCAGCTCAATTGCATACAGGGAAGGGATTTTGGTGTTGTATTTTTAAACAGAATAAGTAGATGCACACATTATTCTAAATTAGGGGTGTCAAACTGGCGGCATCACATCATCACATGACGTATCATGGCTTTTATCCCCTTCTATAAACTGGGAGTGGGCATGGCCAGCACATGTTGCAGATGGCCTGTGGACCTTGCGTTTGACACCCCTGTTCTAAATCATAGCCTCATTTAATCATGATTTATTGAATAACTCACAATGGCAAGTTTCAGCATCATATTACAAATAGAAACAAGCTATGTAATTACTTAGTGCAGTGTATTAATATTACTAATGAGTCTGCTTTCAGGGAATAATGCATAAATTCACATTATATCTGTGCCCAGCATTCATTTTTGAATATATTTTAACACTTTTCCTACTATTTTATTTATCTAATTTCAATTTCCTAAACTTTCTTAAAAGGGCGAGGGGAATATTTCACAAATAATAACACAGTTAAAATCTCTTAGAATTTTTAAAATTTAATCATTGTCATTAAGGACTTTAAATTGCATACAACACTGTTTCTTGCACATGATAGTGTTTTTTTTAAAAAAAAGAATCTAGTTTAGAAAGAAGAAGAAAAAAGAAAAAAATATGGACTAGTCCTCTTTCGAGAATGATCTGTCACTCTCTATCATAGACATCAAGCTTTTCATTCTTTTTTATAAACACGAGTACATTTGACACCATTGAAGGCACATTCCTGGAAAATAAAAAAATATATTCATTCTCTTTTTACAAACAGATTGTTGGGAAGCAGGATAAGGTAGGTGGATATTTATGGTATTTGAAGTAAGTTACATTTCATTTATAGTGTACAAATTTAGCATAAGAGACAGAAAAAATTCTACTTACAACTATCAGTTTCCCATCGTCCACCTTCCTTGTTATTGTGCATTCTTTGCCATCCCACTGCTGGACCTGGGTCAATACATTGTTGTCATCTAAAGTGATGAGGGTCTGTAAAGGAAGACAGAATTTTAGTAGTGTGCTCCTTCCTTCATGTGTTGATTTTCAATTTGTCTTGAGTGTGGTACACAATCAAAACCAGAAGCAAACTTCCGGTTGGCAATTCGCAGCGTGGCGGAGGAAGGAGAACCGTCTCTATTCTTCAACCCTGGATTTTTTGTGTTTTGGGGACACTTTGGGGTGCAAAAAGCCTGGAGGGCATTGCGGACTAGAGGGGGAGTCCAGAGTGCGGTGAAGTGAAGGGCGATCACTCGCTGCATGAATGGACACCCTTGTCGATACAACGCGAATGTGTCTGACAGCTGAGGCTGCGATGAGCCAGTGAGTACAGGGAAGAGAATATTTTCGAAGCAGATGGTGTCATTTTAAGTGATTATTTGGAACATCGCAAGATTAAAGATTGTTTTGAAAAACTGGGTCCGGTCTTTTCTGGTTAGAAGATTTCCAGCGAGAGAGTGAGCGGCGACTTGGCGGATGGAGAATGACTCAGCATAATATACTCAACTGTTAAGACGGCAACGAGGAGAAAGAGTGGAATTCGTGAAGTGGAGGCACGATTATTAAAAGTTGGTGAGAACTGAGAATTAAAAGAAAATTGAAGGCGAAGAAGATGAGAGAGCCGATAGCGTAAAGTGACAGAAGGTGATAGGAACAGGACTGAAAGGGGGACAAGAAGTGAGGACTGACATTGCCGTGACTCAACAGCGAGAGAAGTGGATCGGAAGACTGTTTAAATTGTAGAGGAAAGGCTGGCTGAAAGTGTTTAGTTTGGCAACCTTAAATTGCAGAGGAAAGGAAAAGACTTCTTCTTTGATTTAACTGAATTGACTTTGGAACAGAAGATTTAAAGAATATTGAGGCCAAATTAAAGTGTACAGAAGGAGAGTACCGAACTAAGGAACTATATATTCTTACCACCGCTAAACACTATCCATATTGATAGGACATAAGAGACTTGGGAGGAGCTAAGAGCTGTACTTGAAAGAAGACACTGGAAAAGATATAAGATTTATACCTCTAAGAAACGGGATATTTGAATTTGATATATTGATATTTGATATTTGAAGTAAGATATTTGATATTTGAATCTTAATCTTAATGTATAGTTAATGTATATTTATCATATTTTATAATGTCTGAGTGGTTAAGTAATTAACTGTGAAGTAATTAATAAGTAAATTAAAAGGATTTAATTAAACATTTTTATATTAGGTAGTAACAACCAGGTATAAAAATTTAGACAATAGAGATTGTTCATTATTAATTGTTAATTATTTGGTTTATTATAGTATTAATTGAGATTTATACTATTTATACTATTGATTTAATTTGAAGGACAGATTTACATGATTCATAGGTATTTCAATCTTAATTGTCAGTTTTGATTTTGATACACATACAGAGCTGCTTAACAATTTAAGATATTTTGATTAATTTGATTAATTAGTATAGAATATATTAATATAGACTATGTAGTCGATTGATATTTGCTATTTGCTATTTACTATATTTGCACTTCCTCATAGTGATACTAAAAACAACTGCGGGAAATAAGAAGAAGAAGAAAAAAGGCAAGTTAATTTAATTTAATTTAATTAATTCAATTTTTATGCCGTCCCTCTCCGAAGACTCAGGGCGGCTCACAATACATTTTAAAAAATCATTATAAAAAAAATTTAAAAAAGCCAGGTCTTCACCGCTTTTCGGAAGGCCAATAGGGTGGGGATGGTCCGGACCTCAGGAGGTAACTGGTTCCAGACAGCTGGGGCAGCCACAGAGAAGCCCTCCCCTGCAGGCCCGCCAGCCGGCATTGTTTAGCTGACGGGACCCAGAGGAGACGAACTCTGTGGGATCTTACCAGTCACTGGGAGCTATGCGGCAGAAGGCGGTCTCGAAGATGGTTGATGATAGTGTGGAAAAATATTTTTTCCATATTATAGTGTGAAAAAATATTTATAAGATTTTGGGAGCGCAAAGTAGAATATTGAAAGAAATGACTAGTGTCACTACTACAACCTTAAAGGCAGGGAAGAAAACAGCATTGAATCCAATGACAACAATGGTGTCTCCTTCAAATCAACGATCGACTGAGGGGCCTTCAAAAATGGAAAAGTCTACTACAGCTCCAACCATGCAAACAATGCAAGCTGCCTTAATGCTAATACAAGAGACAATGGTTAAAATGCAGGAAACGATGTTTAGTAATCACAGTGAAATGAAAGTTGATATCCAGAATTTAGACAGTAAAATGAATGCAATCCAAGAAGCAATCCAGCAGAATGAACAAAAAATAAAAATTGTAGAGGCCAAGGCGGAGCAAACTGAAAGAAAATTAGATCAGGTAGATCAAAAGATGATGGCCCTAAACAAAGACCTTGAAGATTCAATGATCCAGCTGGAAATGGACAGGGAATCGTTTTACCTGAGATTCCAAAACGTGATTGAGGCAAAAAATCTTGAACAAATAATGGCGGAGATTATTGCAGAATCCTTACAGAGAGATAAACAAAAATTGTTACAGAAATAGATGAGGTATACCAAATTCAGACAAACTATGCCAGACGCCATAAATTGCCCAGAGAGGTCCATATCAGATTTGTTAGAAAAAGGATCTATGATATAGTATACAATATAACCAGAGAAGAATCTATGATATATAAGGGTAAAGAAATCATCACTTTGAAGCAAGTTCCCAGTAGAGTAAGAGAGCAGCGTAAAGATTATCATTTTCTGGCAATACAACTGAACAAACGAAATATCATGTTTAGATGGATACTTCCAGAAGGGATACCTGTCACATGGCAAGGCAAGAAATTGAAAATAGATAGTTTAGTGATGGCACAAAATTTTTTGGATCAACTGACAGGAAACAAAGAGGAGCAGCGCAGCAAGGAGGAAGTGGAGACCATAAGCCAGGAAGAAGAATTGCCACACCAACGAGATGCCAAAGAGGGAGCCCTAGAAAAGAAGAACAAGGAAGAAAAAGAGAATTAAGATATAAAAGGTAGTAAAACAAGAACCCAAAGGATTACAAGGGCAAACAGATATTACTACCAGACAGAAAGACTAAAGAATGGAAGATTGGAAGCTTATATCGATAAACATAAATGGATTAAATGCAACAACAAAAAGAAGACAGATATTTACAAAGTTAGCTAAGCAAAAAGTAGATATAATATGCCTCCAAGAGGCATATTCGGAAACAAGATGAAAGGTATTTGGAATATAGCAAGTTGGGGAAGCTATATACAGCTTTATCTGAAAAGAAAAAGAAAGGGGTGGCGATATATGTTAAGGGACGGATAATAACTAAACAAATCTATGTGGATTCTAAAGGAAGAACGTTAATGTTGGAAATAATGAGAGAATTTTTATCATTTTTGTTAGTAGTTATTATGCGCCTAATAAAAACCAGGGGGATTATTATAAAAAAATACAAGAAAAAATAATTATGATAGGCCACAGAAATATTTGTATCGTGGGAGATTATAATGGGATAATAGATACTAAAAAAGATTACGCCAGCCGTAAAGATAATAAGAAGAAAAGGAATATATTACCCAAAACGTTTTTTAATATGGCAGAGGAACTAAATTTAATAGATATATGGAGAGCCTTTCATCCTAAAGAAAATGTCTCAGTTCATTGCCCCATGATGGACCTGACTATGTTGTCCCCATTCCTAATCTTAACAGCACCCCAAAATGTGTTCCTTTGACTCATAGTATAGTTATCTTTCATCATTATCATATATCTACTCTCAGTTTTCTACAGTTCCCACTGCTGAACTTTTATTTCCATTTTTTCAACAGAAAAACATTTGGCTTTTTGTTGTTGTGTTGTTGTTTAAAACAATGAGTAAATCTGTGCTTTTTGTGGCTAATCTGAAACTCTCACATAATACTCCATTTTATCCTGCTGGGATTGCTGCTTCTGAAGTTCCATGATGGTTGGCAGGCTCTAGTGATACTGTGGTTCCTACTCCAATAATTATTTTTTTAAAAAATAGTAATTATAAACCAATGGAAAATTGCTTTAAATTATGTGAAATTGTTTCCTCTGATCTTAATATAAGGTATTGCTTATTTAATATATAATAGAGCTGCAAATCTGTAGATGAGATATTTTGCTCGTATGTTTTCAACTTGTCCTATATGACCTGCTCATATTAGATTAGATGATTGATTTCACTCTGAATTAAAAATTCTTATATTATTCTTGATTATACAGGTAGTCTTTGGTTAACAATAGCAACTGAAATACAAAACTGTGTCACTAAGCAATGTAGCTGTAAAGCACGATATCACATGTGTGTGGCAGTTCTGGCACTTTCAGTTGCTGTTGTTAAGCAACCAATGCTTAACGTGGATATTAAGTATGAAGTTATCATGGTGCTGAATAAGGAAACTTATGATAGATCCTTGTGACTGCAGCCATCACAGAGTCCCTGCAGTCATATGATTGTGGTTTGGGCACTTGGCAACCAGCTTCCAATTATGACAATTGCAGCACCCCATTAGCCCATGATAATCATTTGGACCTCCTGCTAGCTTCCCCATTGACTTTGCTTGTTGGGGGCTTCTGGTGACGTACACAGCATGCAGCTAGGGTTTCTCTGTGTGGGGGGGTTTAGTGGACATATGATATTTTGCCTTGCTGTGTCTTTTTTCTATTCTTCATTTGGTGTTTTTTGTAGGCTGCTTTGCTATCTGAGGTATTCAGTAAGCCTTCATGATACACAAGTTTCAGTGCATCTTCTTTACCATCCTTCAAATATTCTTTCAATGCCCTTTTCTCTTCTTCTTCAGCTGTCTGAAGTACTTGCAACATTCCATGCCCAGCATGTTCACTGTGTGGGTGATGAGCATGATTCATTGTCATGATTTTTCTGGTCTTCCTATCTAGGGCTTTCAGTTCTGCTTGAGTCCAGTCTACTATTCCAGCTGTGTTCATTTCCTTGATGGCATTTCCTCCACTAAGCTTGGATTTTAAGACCTTCTTATTCCCTTCTAACCTCTGTTTTTACTTTAGTGTGCTTAATGTTGTCAACTGTTATTATTATAGTTGATGTTACACTGGATTTGACACTATCAAGTCCTTCCCAAGAACCTGGGATAAATTGTGGTGATGGTTTCCTGCTCATTCATGATTTTTCCTCTGTGTGTATAAAAAAATGACAGAAAAATATATATTAGAACAGACATCCCCAACTTTGTGGTTATCTACATGCCTGACACTGTAATAAAAGTACCACTTGGTAAGGCTTACTTAGAGACAATTACCCAGAAACATAAACACCACATACAAATTACCCTCAAGCTGATCAGCTCTCCTGGTTTATACAGTGGATCCAGGTAAAGATAATATTTGTAAAGTTCAGTCTACAAAACTGTTCTCTATTACACATTCTTGAGTTTGAGCTTTATTTCTAAGATTTTTGTTTATTTATTTGTGGTAATTGCCTTTGCAGACATATGTAAATTGAGGATAATGTTATGAGTTTTATCCCCTATTTTGCAAATGCACCAGCTCTTGCATCCGGCTTAGATTCAGCTCAAAGAGTTAGTTCAGCACAGCCACCAGAAGTTGGCTGTAACAATTAAAATGAGCACAAAATGACAGGGAAGGGATACACATATCTGTGTGGTTGTATACACAAGAACAGTGGCAAAACTCCTCTAGGTGTGATCACTGATGAATAGAAAAATGCATTTTACAATGTGGGGGTGCCTGACAACTGAATACACTGTCCAGAGAAGCTCTTTATTCCAGTGTTTTCCCATATAGCAGTGACGGCTAACCTTTTTGCAGTCGCATGCCAAAAGCGAGGGAAGCGTGGGAGGTCGCATGCACGTGCCCACACCCATAATTCAATGTGCCCCGTCCCCTGCACATGCATGCATGACCACCCTGCACTTCCTCCACTTTTGGTACATGATGGCACAGTGAGCCCTGTAGGCCCATTTTTCACCCTCCCCAGGCTCCAGAGGCTTTCTTGAAGCTTGGGGAGGGCAAAAACATTCTTCGCATTATTTTTGCTGTAAGCCGCCCAGAGTCCCTTGGGAGATGGGCGGCATAGAAATGCGATAAATTAAATTAAATTAAACAGCCTCCCCCCCCTCCCCGGAGGCGCTCCGGAGGCCGGAAACAGCCCTTTTTCCGACTTATGGGCCCGGAAGGCCCAGAAATCAGCTGGCCGGCACACACATACGCACAGAAGCTGAGCTTGGGCAACGCTTGCGTGCCCACACATATGGCTCTGCGTGCCACAGGTGGCAGGTGTGCCATAGGTTTGCCATCACAGCCATATAGATTTAACTGTTCATGGCAATTGTGGCATTGTTTTATAGGCCAGAGCCACATTTACCATTTTTCAGGAGCAAAAGACTAAAAAACTGGATTTTGGAAGAAGGTAGATTTGTTAAAACAACTGGGACAAATGAGTTTTAATCTAAGAACTGAAACTAAACAACATCATACTGATCCATAAAAAATTATACTTGAGCATAAATGCACTTTTCTGGCACCTGGAGAACTGGTAATCAATGCTGTTTGCAGTGCAAATGATTCTGCTGGTATTCAGTGGGCATTCTTAAGCATGTGGACCAGAGGTGGTATTCAGCAGGTTCTGATCAGTTCTGGAGAACCAGTAACGGAAGTTTTGAGTAGTTCGGAGAACCGGTAAATACCACCTCTGACTGGCCCTGCCCCCATCTATTCTCTGCCTCCTGAGTCCCAGCTGATCAGGAAGAAATGGGGATTTTGCAGTAACCTTCCCCTGGAGTGGGGTGGGAATGGAGATTTTACAGTATCCTTCCCCTGCCACACCCACCAAGCCACGTCCACCAAGCCACGCCCACAGAACCGGTAGTAAAAAAATTTGAATCCCACTACTGATGCGGACTGAGCTTAAGTTCTTAAATTAGTTTCTTCATATTACAAAACTCACCAGCACTATCAGATCAAAACAGCATAGCACAGAGTTCTTAAATTAGGAGTAGTTTGGGCATATTCTGGGAATAATGGACTAGTTTGTAAGTCAAGAATCTAGTTTGGGACTGCTACTGCTGAGATATTTGAGTTAAAACAGCAGAATCTGTATTTTTGTGGAGGTAATGACATTATTCGACTTCAGGAGTCATTGAACGCAATAGTTAAAAATCAGTTTAACATGTCATATACTTGGTGTGTTCCCTGGGTTACAGTCTCATTTACCTGAGTTTTTCGACCATCTATCGTGTTTTCATCAAACTTTTCACCTAACTTGAAGCTGAATTCTGAGTTCTTGAAAGTGCTTTTAGTTTTGATTGTGAAAGTATTGTCATTCCTGCTGATGATAGTATCTTCCCTGGCCATATTTCTCAACCCTCTAACTATTGCATTTACCCCTGCCAAAAGAAGAGAGAATTTACTTTTAAATAGGTTCAGCAAAGCACAGTCATTATATAGACACTTTCACACAAGATTAATGATCTTTTTAAATTATCTAGCATGAGAGGGAGTTTCCCAGTCAATGATCTTACCGGCCCTTCTCATTAAATTTTAATTACACATCACTCTTGCAAAACTTTGTAAAACTCAACCTAACCTAAAATGAGTTCTATTCAGAATTCAAATCCTTGTAGGAGACAAGCATATTCACAAGTCTTCAGTAGGATTGGAACAAAATCATTCTACAGTGTGTCAGTATATTTCTTCTCACTGTTCCTCTCACTATTACAGCAACTTCTGGTAAGGCATAGAAAAAATCAATACAGAGTAATTACTTTGAATTGACTCCCATAAACATGAAGTTTGTGTCATTCCAGGAGTTTGGGTTCAACAGATTTGGAGACCACAAAATTGCCACCTTTCAGATTGGCTTATATTTCCTGAGTGAGTTCTGGATTTTCCTATGTCTAGTCTTAAGGCAGGAATATTGATTAGGAACAGACTTTTTGTATTGCATATAGTGTGGTGTTCCTAGTTAAGGAACTACATTTATATATGGTGTACAGACCAATGAAAATGTAGTATATTTTAATTTAAATGGGCCCCAGAACTCAGCTCGCTGTGCAATATTTTGGCTACAGGAACCAAATGTATTAAATAATCATCACTGAACTCTATATTTCAGTGGAATTGATCCAGAAGGACGGGAGAGGGAGGGAAGAAAAATTCAAATAAAATAGTTCATTCATAGGATGTTCATTCGGTACTTTTCTAGCTTCTATTTCAGCAGGAGTCACTGAAAATGATGACTAAACTCTGTCATTGCTAGATTCGGTTTTGTGTTCCTTGGCATGAAGGTACAGGAAATTTGCTCACCTTGCAACATTTCTAATGCTGTATCAAACTATTTGAAACTCCTAAATATTAGAACCATACATTCTGTTAATATAGACCTGAACAAAGTCAGGTAAAATACAAGAAACATAGCGAAGCATATATCACAGAAATCCATTTCTTTAAAAAAAGAAGTACTCTTCTTCCCTGGGGGAAGTTCAAGAAAAGAGCAACTGTATTCATTTAAACCTATCATCCCCACATGCACAACTCATTCAGTCCTGTTTTCCTTCTCTCTCTCTTACACACTTTTCATATGCAGCCCAGCTGCAATCTTAGTTTGCTCATCGGCTCCATTGAAACAATGTCTGTTTATATGCTTGTTATAAAAGCTATTTGAGAATGCCTTTGCAGAGCTTGGAGAGAGCATTTTTAAGAGCTGAAAAAAGAGACACAAAGCTCATAATTCCATATTTCCAAATCTTTATAGACTACCAAAAGGGAAAAAAAATAAAGCTTTTTCATCATCATCATCATCCATCACTGCAACCTAGATGACAAAGCCATATGCACGTTTTGGTGAAATAGGGCTGCATGCTGAAAAGCACATTTTGCATAGCAACTGAACAGAATGCAAGTATTGCATGCATACAAAACAGACTACACATAGACACACACAGAGACACAGAGAAAGAGATACAAGCATACTACACATACACCAGACACTTTGAGCTACAATCAATATTTCATTTTAATACAAAGCAGCCATTTTAAACAGACAAAGCCACCCTTCTCCTAAAAAAGGGGGGGGATGGGCACAGGGTAGGATGAATTACATAGTTTTTAACAGCAATCCTACATTTTTCGGTCAATTGAACTTAGGAGATCCACATTCACTGGGAATTGCCATCTGCATCTTTGAATTTACACACAGACACACACACACACACACACACACACGAGTACAAGAATGGAACATATACATACGAAAATGTGATGATGATGATGATTAGTTAATCTTTAGTGAGATTCACAGCCTTTGAGGGTGGTTAATAGCTCAGCAGCTCGAGTCCTAACCAAGGACCTAGGAACTGTTAAGGTATCGTCGGAGGATGTAAGCTGTTCCGAGTAAAGTGGTTTTTTGTAGAGTCAAAATGTTCAAGTGCGGTAAATTTAGAATTTCTAAATAGTGGGGTAGCCCTTTGGGTATTGCTCCAAGGGCTCCAATTACAATCGGGACAACACACGATTTCTTTTTCCACAGTCGCTCAACTTCAATTTGCAAGTCCTGGTACTTTGTGATTTTTTTCTTGCTGCTTATTTTCAATCCATGCATCACCAGGTATTGCAATGTCAATGAACCATACTTTTTTCTTTTTAACTATTGTTATGTCAGGCGTGCTGTGGACCAAGCGCCTGTCAGTCTGAATCCTGAAGTTGTTGTTGTTGTTATTATTATTATTCTTATTATTATTATTATTATTGATTGCCCTATTTTTCAGCCATACTATCCACATCCTTCTTTTAGTGTTTTGCCCAAGAGGAATCCGAGGTCTGTAATTCCCCTTTGCGAGAAGAAGGCTTAATTTTTCTGTTTTTATCATAATTCCCTTACATTCTTTTTTTTTTTTGACAGCACTCCCAATTCCCTTCCTTTCTTACCTAATTCCGCCAAAAAAATGAGAAAATTTTGATTGAAGTCCAGCCTCCATGTGCCTATGAAAATGTTCATGTTAGCCATTGGGCCGAGCCGGAGATGCTAAGAGTCGAGCCGCCGGGGAAGAGAAGAGCCGAGCTAAGGAGGCTGACAGAAAAAAGCTCCAAAGCAGAGACGGAGAAGCGAGGTGTGGGCCGGGTGCCTTTATCTTAGCTGTCTTGGGCATGTGCTGCCGGCCAGGGCCAATGGAGAAGAGCGACGTCAGCGCGGTCGCCCTCGCCCTGCCCTTCGCCAGAGGGAAGCTGCGGTCGGCGATGCTGGTGAGCAGCATGGAAGGAAAGTGCGGAGGGCTCGCTGGAGGAGAGTCGCGCCGCCACTGCTGATGCTCGGAAGGCGCCGGGATCCCCACCGCAGCTCCGCCCCCTTCTCAGTGGCGAGGCCAGGCTGGGCTCCCTCAGCTCTGGCGTGGTTGCGCAATTGCCTTACCTAAACTTCTGGGTTCCCGGGCGGCGGAGGCAAAAGCGCTGCGTTTCTACTAACGCAGACTTCGTCCGCTCCCGCCCCCCCCCCGCCCCCCTGTTGCTGTCTGCAGACCTTGGCTGATCTCGACTCAGACTCAGGATTCCCCCAGGAAATCCACTGCCGGCAGTTAGTGAGGGAAGCTGAAAAATGATCCCCGCCGCGTGAGATGACAAACGACGATTGTAATCGTTGATCGGTTTCTGAGGGCTGCCAGAGGCGAACGCGATTGGAAGGAGGGGGCTTTATTACCCAACCTTCTACTTCAGCAAAAATTTGAGAATGGAGGAAGGACACTTACAGGTGAAACTGGAAAAATTAGAATATTGTGCAAAAGTTCATTTATTTCAGTAATGCAGCTTAAAAGGTGAAACTAATATATAAGATAGACTCATTACACGCAAAGCGAGATAGTTCAGGCCTTGATTTGTCATACTTTTGATGATTATGGCTTACAGCTGATGAAAACCCCAAATTCACAATCTCAGAAAATTAGATTACATAAAATCAATACAACAAAGATTGTACATAGAACAATATCAGACCTCTGAAAAGTATAAGTATGCATATATACTCAGTACTTGGTTTGGGCCCCTTTTGCATCAATTACTGTCTCAATGCAGCATGGCATGGATGCTATCAGCCTGTGGCACTGCTGAGGTGTTATGGAAGACCAGATGCTTCAATAGCGGCCTTCAGCTCTTCTGTATTGTTCGGTCTCATGTCTCTCATCTTTCTCTTGGCAATGCCAGGTCAGGCGAGTTTGCTGGCCAATCAAGCACAGTAATCCCATGATCATTGAACCAGGTTTTTGGTACTTTTGGCAGTGTAGGCAGGTGCCAAGTCCTGCTGGAAAATGAAGTCAGCATCCCCATAAAGCTCGTCTGTGGAAGGAAGCATGAAGTGCTCCAAAATCTCCTGGTAGACGGCTGTGTTGACCCTGGACTTAATGAAGCACAGTGGACCAACACCAGCAGATGACATAGCTCCCCAAATGAACATAGACTGTGGAAATTTCACACTGGACTTCCAAGTATCTTGCAGTGTGTGCCTCTCCATTCTTCCTCCAGACTCTGGATCCTTGGTTTCCAAATGAGATGCAAAAGTTGCTCTCATCAGAAAAGAGGACTTTGGACCACTGAGCAACAGACCGGTTCTTTTTTTCTTTAGCCCAGGTAAGACGCTTCTGACGTTGTTTGTTGTTTAGGAGCGGCTTGACAAGAGGAATACGACATTTGAAGCCCATGTCCAGGATCTGTCTCTGTGTGGTGGCTCTTGATGCACTGACTCCAGCCTCAATCCACTCCTTGTGAAAGTCCCCAACACTTTTTAATGGCCTTCTCCAGGCTGCGGTCATCCCTGCTGCTTGTGCACCTTTTTCTTCCACACTTTTCCCTTCCACATAACTTTCTATTAATGTGCTTTGATACAGCACTTTGGGAACATCCAACTTCTTTTGCAATTACCTTTTGAGGTTTTCCCTCCTTATGGAGGGTGTCAATGATGGTTTTCTGCACAACTGTCAGGTCAGCAGTCTTTCCCATGATTGTGATTCCTACTGAACCAGACTGAGAGACCATTTAAAGGCTCAGGAACCCTTTGCAGGTGTTATGGCTTAATTAGCTGATTAGAGTGGGACACTTTGAGCCTAGACTTTTTCACAATATTCTAATTTTCTGAGATTTTCATGAGCTGTAAGCCATAATCATCAAAAGTATGACAAATCAAGGCCTGAACTATCTCGCTTTGCATGTAATGAGTCTATCTCATATAGTCATCCATTCTTTGTTTCAGAATGGAGGAAGGAAGTTTCGCACTGCTTTATATTGGATATTGGATGGATCTCAAGGCCAGCTAGGAACGAATGAGCCATTTGTAACCGTAATCAGCCCTCTAGGTATGCCCAGCTTTTCCTGTTCCTCTTTTACTAAAGATCCAACCTGAAGTAGGGGCTGAGGAAGTCAAAAGCTATATGAGGTAAAGCTGTAAAACCTGTTGCCAGCAGCTGCAATCATCAGTTTACTACAACTCTTACTTAAATGCACACATATGTGAAGGTCATAAAGCTTATAACATGTGCTGTTTTTATCACTGTGGCAAAAGGAGCCCGATCCTGTGGATGCCAGAGTTGTGCAAGTGTAAGAGACTCTTTTGTGGGAAACAACACTCTTCATTTGCCTGAGACCTCCTGCATTGGTATATATAGGAGGGTGTCGGTGTAGGTGCTGCTTTCTGAAAGACAGCAAATGTCTGCAGCTCTATAAAGCACTTAGACTTATATACTGCTTCACAGTGCTTTATAGTCCTCTCTAAGCATTTTGTCAGCATATTGCCCCTGACAATCTGGGTCCTCATTTTACTGACCTTGGAAGAATGGAAGGCTGAATCAACCTTGAGCCTGTTGAGAATCGAACTGCCAAAGTGCTGGCAGCAGGCAGTCAGCGGAAGTAGCCTGCAGTACTGCACTCTAACCACTGGGCCACCACAGCTCCATATATTTTAAAAATGTGAGGAATATTGTTCAAATTTGTCGATTGCTTTCTTTAATGTATATATTATTCTTTGTTTATCAAGGGCCTGTCCTGTTTATGTTTAAATAATGTTACTTAACATTTATCATGGAAAAGTGTAGTATTAGAACTAAGGCAGACAGGATCAATCACCACCCCATATACAGGCAAGCTTCGACTTACGGCCACAACTGAGCCCAAAATTCATGCTCCTAAGCAAGATAGTTGCTAAGTGAGTTGTGCCCCATTTTACTACCTTGTGAAGTGAATCACGGGGTTCTTAAGTGAATCCAGTTTCCCCCATTGACTTTTCTTGTCAGAAGTTAGCTGGGAAGGTTACAAATGGGGATCACATGACCCTGAGACAATGAAACCGTTCATAAATATATGCCAGTTGCCAAACACCCAAATTTTGATCACGTGACCATGGGGGATATTGCAATGGTCTTTGGCATGAAAACTGGTCATAAATCACTTTTTTTAGTGCCATAGTAACTTGGAATTAACCATTAAACAATGGTTAAAAGTAGTAGTTCCTGTACCTGTACAGTACCTGTAGTTCAGGAATCCTTCAGCAGTGTTAAGGATGGGACGTGAGCTTCTGAAAGAGGCTTAGTTAATACAAGATGGAGATATCGAAAATACTGTCATCTTGTCCTGGAGACGGGGGTTGCTCTCCTGAGGAACCAGATTACCCAGTTACCTTGGGAGTAACTCCTAGATCCATTATTGTTATGGCTTGGTGGGGCTTTTATCATCTTAGGCTAATAAAAGATTAATGAATGAAAATAGCTTTGCCTGACGCAGGGCAATATTGTATTTCATTTGTATTTGCCATCCCTCGTGTGGGGTTGACTGTTAATTAAGTTGGCTGACACAACCATCCATTAGGATACCTTTCTTCCTCACATGCTAACCAGAGCAACATGACCTGTGGAAGTTAGTTGCCCCTTCTGAATTGGTTCTTAGCAGCTGGATTTTAGGGCGTGCTGCCTTGGATTTTGCTTGAACAATTTAGTGGTCATCTAACTCCTAAAGACTCCTGGGAGTTTACAGTTTAAAAAACAAGAATACCACAAAAACATGGGGGGGGGGAGTACCCTAAAAGGAGGGAGGGAGAGGAGGGAGAGGAACCTGTCTAAGGTTGGTAGCACAGAGGCAGGTATTATCAATCTATTGAGCAACCAGGTTTTAAAATTTTTCTTGAACACCATCACTTTTCAGTGCTACCAACCATAGAGAGCTTCCATAGCATTTCTTTGTGTGTCCTCTTTATTCTTAAAATGAAATCTGGGTCATATTCAGCATCTTTGAATAGCATCGGGTGGTTTTGAACATATAAAGGGAAGAAACACAATCAGTGCTAGTGAAATTTAACTTTTATGCTCTGCTTATTCCTATAATTTGGGGATCAATTTCATCAACCAGTAGAGCATAAATTTTCCAATAATATACAATATGTCAGCATACAAAACAATGCAAAGTACAAAAAAGGAATTACTGCGGTGGATTCCCCACCCTCAGAGTTTTTACAATGATTACCTATATAGTTGAGTGTGGGTGTGAGATGATTCATATCAGAGGAGTATATGAAAAGATTGAAGATCAGTAGATACGTTTTTTATTGAGACACTGTGAGAAAAAAATTAAACTCACAAGCAATTATATCTGCCCTGCCCTTCCCTAAATTATGATATGTATAAATCAGTAATATTTGGCCTATAATCCCAAAACAAGTAACTGTGGTGGATCTCCATAATGTCCTATTGGTCCTACGTTTTTAGGAGACAAAAATACTTTTTCTGTAAGATTGCATTTGTGATGAACTAGTGAATTAAAGACATATTTTTTCAAAGCAACCCTAACAATAGCCAAGCCTCCTACAACTGACTCCATCCCATTGGGTTCACAACCCCAGTGATCACAGAAAAGAAAGTGCAAGACCTATTTCACAGACAAAAGCCAGGAAAAGCTCCAAGCCCAGACAAGATAACTCCTCCTTGCTTAAAAGTCTGTGCTGACCTTGGCTCTCATCTTCACCCGTATTTTCAATAAATCACTAGAGATGTGCTATGTTTCTTCTTGCTTCAAATGCTCTACTATCATCCCTGTGCCAAAGAAGCCCACCATCAAGGAACTGAAAACTACAGACCAGTTGCTCTAACATCTGTAGTCATGAAAACCTTTAAAAGGCTAGTGCTGTCCCACTTGAAAACCATCACGGATCCGCTGTTAGACCCCTTGCAATTTGCATACCGAGCAAATAGATCCACAGATGATGCTGTTAATATGACTGCACTACATCCTATAACATCTTGAGTCGCCAAAGACCTATGCAAGGGTCCTCTTTGTAGACTTTAGTTCAGCATTCAATACCATCATTCCAGACACACTTCTAACTAAGCTAAACCAGATACAGGTAGCTGAACACACTTGCAAGTGGATCATAAGCTTCCTAACAAACAGGAAGCAGCAAGTGAAGCTAAGCAGAATTGCATCAGGTACCTGTACAATTAGCTTTGAATGTATTCACAAGTATGTAAAAAGGTATACACTCATTTCCTATTAAATAAAAGAGTTACTTCATGTTATGCAAAACTACAAGTTCTTTTTTTTTTTTTTTGCTTCTTCCTTCCTTCTTTGGGATAAGAGAAATAAACACGCAAATAGTTTGTATGAACCAGTACCAGGAATTGCATAAGTTTTTTTTAGCATAAATTAATATGGGCATAATGAATAATGGCTTAATAATTATTATTTAGGCAATATCTTAAAATAATATTGTGCCTTCCTTTGTATAATATTAATCCCAGAATTTATAATCACTATTGCATTCCAATGGCATGAATTTAGCTAGTTGAAGGCCTACTATTTTGGTAGTAAACCATAAATCTTGTGGTTTCCATAAATGCAGACGAGAAGGTATATAATATGGTATATAATTGGTATATAATATTATAGAATATAATATATAATGAAATGTGTACCTTTGCGAATATATAGAAAAAATAGACTGAAACTGTAAAGCAGTACAAAATCTTTGTTCAGAAAGTCATTGGAACTTGTAGTGGTGTCCCAATTCCATTGTTTCTTTAGATTCTTTCCAATTATACATCAGGTCCAGCAGTAGGATGAAAACATTCATAGTCAGTTTGAGGATGCCTTAGGAGCGGAAAATAAGCTAGTTTTTGATATCCTTAGCCATGATGTCCTTTGGACCATCTATCCAGGTTGAACTTAGCAGATACTATGCAATGGTGGTTGTTACTGATCTTGGTGGATCAGAGAGAATGCAGTCTAATTCTACTTTCGGTTTCCAACATTTCATCATATGGAGATTATGGAATCTTTGTTCTGATATCTGAAAACAAACAAGTTGAGACATAATTCAGATATTGGATATTGCTATTGGAAAAATAACTCATAATAAATTCTAATTACAATGGCTTGCTGTCTTTGGAGGACAGACTATACTTTGTGCATTTGACTCAGGATTAATTAGAGAAACTAAGACACTGGCCAGCAGTGGGTTGTTTTTTTTTGTTGTTGTTGTTTTGTTTTCACCATCCTAGGCTAATGTGTCAAACAGTGGTGACATTGGAAAACTATGCTTTAGATTCACAAATGTATGCTAAACATAATAGCTTAATATCATATTTGACTGGTGAATCAGTTTTTAATTTGCTGATTAAGGATTTCATTTTTTGATGTCTGTGTTTTTTAAATTACAGATTAAAGGTTCATGTCCGGTGGTGCAGATGACCAATATTTAGAAAGGAAACTTGATGATGCTAGTTGTGCACCTGTGTTATAGCTGCCAGTACATTACAACACTTTTGCCACTTGTCATTAGAACTACAGCAATAATTGCTCTTCAACTAATATGAAAGAATAATCAATAAGGCAGATGTGAAATCACCCCATTACATAAAGTGCAAGAAATAATATTTTTACCTGAATAGTCCACCACATCCTGTCCAACCCATCCATTTCTTTCTCAACTTCAGTGTTTGTATGAACTTGTATCACATGCCACTGTTTCATTTTTTAATGAACCCTAATGAAGAGACCACTATGGCTTATTTATGCATCCACGTTATCAGGTTGCCCCATAACTAGTTACAGGCCAATGGCCATTTTTGGTATTGTAGGAATGAACAGCATCGCCTCTAAATTCCCTTCAACCAGTGAGAGCAGCATTTTCCCACTCCCGAAGTGCTATTCAAAGTGTTGTTTTCCTACTTCTGTTACCTAAAGTGATGTTCATTTTGCCTGCAGTACATTTCTTTCTTCTAAGGTACCTTGACTGGCTACTTTGCAGGGGCAGGAATACCTCATCGATTGAGTCTATGGGTAACGTGGTGTCTATAGGTAGTCCACAAGTTATGACGACAGCAATAAGGACCGAGATTGCTATCGCTAAGTGATGCAGTTGTAAAGCATGATATCAGATGACCGCATCACTTAGCAATGGCAATCCCAGCTGTAACTCCACAGCACATGGGTTGGGAAGAGGCAGAAATCCCAGGTAAGGGAACCAGGTGGGTTTTGCATGGGTGCTGTAGGAGAAGGGTGTGCCACAGACAAGTACTAGGAAGGGCAAGAGGGCTGATGGAGGCTGAAGAAACTCTGAGAGAGGCGGTAGAGGGGCAGCAGAGGAGGCAGGGGTGACCTGTGGATGGGGACACACCATGGTGTGCAGCTAGAAGGGGCTGCTAGATACTTTGCAGAAGACTCCTTGGGAGAAAAAGTGATGGAAGTGATTTACAAGGGCAACATACAACCTTCCCTGTCAGCTTCCCATTGACTTCACTTGTAGGAAGTTGTCTAGAAAGGTTGCCAATGGCAATCATGTGACATGGCTTGCTGTGATGTCATAATCACCTGCCAGGAATCCAAATGCTTGGCTCACAGTCACATGACTGTGGGGATGCTGGGATAGTTAGAACTTTGGGGACCAGTCGGAACTTCATTGTTTTTTTTTTATAGCTGGCAAAACTTTGAACAATCTCTGAATGAATAGATGTAAACCGAGGACTATCTCTAATTTTTTTTTTAAAGCAACCTTGACCAGTAGCCCTGCAACAGGGCATTCATTATAATTATTGCTTATCATATAGAGTATTAATGGTTTAAAACCCACCAGATTTTTTTTAAAGTTACTATTTCTCTTTTCCTAAAATACTTACTAATGCACTGGGGTTACCAGGGTTTTTTTTTTTATTATTTAGTAATCCCAATGATGCAATTTAATCAACAGACTGACTGATGAAAAAATGATGAAACAGAGCACCACTATACTTATTCATTTTTTATTTTTTTTTAAATGAGCTTTTTTAGTTTGGAAGTATTGTTTTGTTTTTGACCAATTTAGGATGTTTGTTTTGTCTGCCTGTCTATATCTGTCTATAAGTAGGTAACATTTTATATTGTAAAACCAAATAATAATCTCCTATGTATCTTAAACTATTAAAAAAAGAAGACACTTTACTTTTTGCTTATGTGAAATCATGTAAACTCTGCAAGGACATAGAAAGATCTATAAGCAATTCCGTATGTGTGTAATAGTGGATAAAATCACTAATCTTTGCATTGGGAATTATGAAATATTGTTGTCCCTCATAGTTCTGTACATATGTCCTGCATCTAAATTATTGCTATTATATTAACTTGGTGTGTTGGTATATTTTTATGTCTGATTGGAATAATATATCGATAAGCCAGTTTTGGTGTAGTAGTTAAGGCATCAAGCTTGAAACTGGGAGACTGTGAATTCTAGTCCTGCCTTAGGTACAAAGCCAACTGGATGGCCTTGAGCCAGTCACTCTCCCTCAGCCTTAGGAAGCAGGCAATGCCAAACCACTTCTGAAATCTCGCCAGGAAAACTGTAGAGGCTTGTTAAAGCAGCAAGCAAAGGTCAGTAACTCTAATTTGAAGGTAGGAATAAGGATTGAAAAATTACTTGTCCACCCAGGTTTGTTTTTGTTTTGTTTTTATTGGATTTAGGTTGTTGCATACTAAAGAAACTTGTCTTCATTCCCATTCCATATCCAAGGGAAAGGATACTGCTTGCATACAGGTTTTTTTTTTTAAATTTACTAGTCATTTAATAACCATTCGGAGTTAAGATGACCTCAGAAAGGATGTTTTGTGATCACTAAAGCACTTCAGGCCAAAATGTTGTGCTACGCACAATCCCCACATCCCTGCATTTTGGGTGCTTGGCAATCACATCCATGACTGGTTCCAGTGTCCTGCAGTCATATGATATTTGATTATTATTTTTTTTAATTCCTTTTTTGCTGGTTCCCAGGAAAATATACCCATTCAGAAAATGGATTTGGACTTAGGATCACACAATTTTCTTAACCGCTGCCAAATGAGTCATAAAATTGTGTCCAGTCATGTGGGTGCCTTTACTTATGACCGTCAAGATTTAAGACTAAAATTCCAGTCCCAATTGCAGTCACAAGTCGAGGACTATTTGTATTCCATTTATCCTCTTTTTCATAAAGTCTGCTTTTATTGGGTCATATGGGGGGGGAAAAAGCCTTGGAGGATGCTGCAAAATTGGCAAGTCACTCTTCTCTTTAAATATTTGTTAGTATGTTTAAATTTCAGGTTTGGGGAATGAGGAAATAAAATGTTCACATTGCTCATAACTTCTAGGAACACAGTATTTCAAAGCTAAATATGAGTGCTATTATTCTGTAGTTTCAAATATGCTTCAACTGAAGTAGAAATACATTGGCTTTAATCTCAACTAATGAAACTGCGGAGGTCTGAAGCTGGTTTTGAACTAACAAGAGTCCTGGTGCAGAAAGGCCTTGAGGAAAGAGTGCCAAGGCAGACAGGAAGAGAACAGGAGAACAGGAGGTTAACTTAGCCACATTCACTTTGTTTTGTTTTATGGGATCAGTCCCATGAATGTAACCTTAGACTATAAGATGTTCCTCCTGTTCCTGATTACAAGTAAACAGAAGATGTTTTATATTTATTGAAGGTTCCACATAGAGTGTTTCAATTTTGTTCATCCACATGAATCCACATCCACAAGACAGACACAGACTTCAGAGGATAATTAGAACTGCATAAAAAACAATTGCTACCAACCTGCCTTCCATTGAGGACCTGTATACTGCACGAGTCAAAAAGAGGGCTGTGAAAATATCTAGAGACCCCTCACATCCTGGACATAAAGTGTTTCAACTCCTACCCTCAAAATGACGCTATAGAGTACTGCACACCAGAACAACTAGACACTATAACATTTTTTTCCCAAATGCCATCACTCTGCTAAACAAATAATTCCCTCAACATTGTCAAACTATTTACTAAGTCTGCACTACTATTAATCTTCTCATCGTTCCCACCACCCGTCTCCTTCCACTTATGACTGTAACTTTGTTGCTTGTATCCTTAGGATTTATATTGATATTGTTTCCTGATTGCTTATTTATACCCTATGACTATCATTAAGTGTTGTACCTTATGATTCTTGATGAACGTACCTTTTATGTATACTGAGAGCATATGCACCAAGACAAATTCCTTGTGTGTCCAATCACACCTGGCCAATAAAAATATTCTATTCTATTCTATTCTATTCTATTCTATTCTATTCTATTCTATTCTATTCTATTCTATTCTATTCTATTCTTTACTCTACTCCACTCCACTCCACTCCACTCCATTCCACTCCACTCCACTCCACTCCACTCTATTTGAATACAATTCTGACTCCACTGGACAGAAATGTCCATATGGAATCAATTACAAATCTTGGGGAGAAGGGTCTCATCTTCAAAATAGAAAAATCGTGTAAGTATCTCCCAGTTATGGATAACATATAGATTATACAAAGAATCATAAAATATAAGGGTTGGAAGAGATGTTGAGGTTCATCTAGTTCAATCCCTGCCCAAAGCAAATCCACAACAACCTTGACAGATGGCCACCTAGACACTGTTTAAGTATAGAAAAGTGGAGACCTCCCTATGTGAATTATTCCATTGTTTTAACCGCTCTTACCTGTTAGGAATTTTTGTTTCAGGTCCAATTTAAATCTGTTTCCTTTTAAATTAAACTCAGGTTCTTGTCTTCTAGAACTGAATGATTTTGCCTATTTACACGACAACCTTCAGATACTTGAAGACAGCAAGTCCACTGTAGCTTTCTTTTCTCCAGACTAAATTTCTGATTCCAACCATTCCTAAGTTTATTCTTCTAAACCCTTGTAGAATCTTCCCTTGTAAAGGGAAGTCACTACTCCCTCTATACTAATAAAAATGATGTTAATCTAACACTGATAAGGTGTTAAGAGTTTAATCTTTAATCAAAAGTCCAAAAAGCATTTTTTAAAACCAGAATCAGCTTGCCTCCTCTATATATCCACTTTAGATTCTTTCGGTTATTAGGAAAGTCCTTGCCATTTTTCTGAGTGTAGTTTCATGTAGATTGGTATGCATTTATAATATTGATGCAAACTCTTCTATCGTCAGTTTCAAGTAGTCTATGGTGGTGGCTATTCTGCTACCGCAAGTTCTTTCTTTTGACATCTAGAGTTGAATGCATTTAACATCTCTTGAGTTGTTAAATTGGCTCCTTTCATAACCAATCTCTCACCATCAGCTAGAAAAGAAATATAATAATTTAATTATAGGAGGAAAATAAAAAGCAATCAGTGAGTGTTAACAGTTCTATGTTACAAAATCAGATAGATATTTAGGAATGTTATTTTCAGTAAGAATAACAATAATGCTAGGACAATTCCTTTCATTTGAACATTAAATGATAAATTATGCACACAGATATATGAGATTCAATTTGAAATAATCAGCTTTCTAAAGAAGGGGTGGCAATACAAACCTAAAGCTAGGATATGAGATGCCTTTCACTGAAAAAATTCTTCCACAATGTAGCCCAGTATTTCTCAACTCCCAAATTCAGAATTCTTATACTAAGCTGGAGAATGTTGGAAGTTGAAGTCAACACATCTTAAATATGCCAAGATTGAGAAATACAGATGTAGCCAAATACTATAAAAATTAAATGACAGCAGATTCCAGGATTTCAAATAATGAATTTTAATATTAACTGGAAATGTGAAGGACAAAATCTGTAATCTACACACTCGGGGTCACCACTTCTTGCCCACTTCTTCTTGCCCACTTCCATTTCCAAAAACAATTGGCACCAATTGGCTTGATATACAACATTTCGTACTAAGTGTCCAAACCAAGTTCAAACACCTAATGGAAAAAGAATCCTCCAAAAAGTCTTTTAACTCCAGGAGACAAAAACCCTAATCACCATGGTCTCAATCCACATACCGGGCTCCAGGTAATAAACCCTACAGATTTAAAGAGGACTTGAATAAACATGATCAGACATGTTTCAAAGCATGGTTTTCAATTGTACTCGTACTTTCTCATCTGTTTCTGGTAAAATTCTACATTATTTTTTAAATAGTGACATCCTATTGTTTTTGTTAAAATAATTTCATTGGTAATCTACAGTGGCTACTAGAAGTTACAATAAGCCATCTAGTGGTAAAAAAAGACAACCACATGGGAAATAAGTACTACAATTGTAGTACTACCTTAGTTGTATGTGAAATTAGCATGAATTTAACATGTATTAGCATATGTATGTGTATCTATGTAAGAAAAACTGGAAGAGCTTTCAAACTATCTAACAAGCCTTACAAATATGAGGAAGTCACATTAAAGATTCAAAGAGGAATCTTTAATTCTGCTTATATCTGGAAAGCCACTTTGGTCTAGTGGTTATAAGGTACCAGGCTAGAAACCAGGAGGCTGTGAGTTAAAGTCCCACATTAGCCATTAAAGCCAACTGAGTGACCTTGGGCCAGTGACTCTTTCTCAGCCCAACCCACCTTACAGGATTGTTGTTATGGGGAAATTAAGGGGAGGAAAATGTGTTGGATATGTTTACTCGCCACTTTGAGTTATTTGTAAAAAGAATAAAGGTGAGATACACAGAAATAAATAAAAATATATGTTGCAAAGTACCGTAACTCTTTAGAAAACACCACACACATCTATTCTATATGCTTTCATTTCTCTCATATTTCCTATCATGTGGCATGAAAAAGGACATTTCTCTTCACAGACTGTACATTTTATCTTTCCATTCATTTCTTTGAAGTTGGCAAGTAATTGGGCATTTTCACCTGCTGTTACTTAAGGAGTGCAGGAAGTCTTCGACTTATAACAATTCTTTTAGTGACTGTTCGAAATTACAACCGCACTGAAAAAAAGTGATTTATGACCATTTTTCACATTTACAACCGTTGCAGCATCCCGATGGTCATGTGAACAAAATGTGGATGCTTGGCAACTGGTTCATATTTATGACAGTTTCAGTTGTCCTGCAGTCTTGTGAATAGTTTTTGCCACCTTCTGACAAGCAAAGTCAATGGGGAAACCAGATTCAAAACTATGCCACTAACTTAACAACTTCAATGATTCCCTTAACAATTGTCACTAGAGAGGTCGTAAAATGGGGCAAAACTCACTTAAATGTCTCACTTAACAACATAAATTCTGGGCTCAATTGTAGTCGTAAGTCAAGGACCTCCTGTATGCATCTGCTGTTTTCAGGGACCGACTCATAATTCAATAAAGACAAGTATGAAGAAAATAGTATGAAACACACATTATCCTAATGTGGTTTGGTTTTTGCAATAGTGTGGTTTGGTTGGGGTTAGTTCGTTGTATGAACACAAAACATTTGGCACATTTTCAATCATCCAGGTCATGGTTGTCTCAAAGGTGCTTTTTCAAGAGGCATCTGGACTTTCTGGTTTTTCTTTGAAGATGTTTCCTTTCTCATCCAAGAGGCTTCCTCAGCTCACCATTCAGTCAGAGCTGAAGAAGCTTTTTGGATGAGAAGCAAAACGTCTTCAAAGAAAACTCAGAAAGTCCAGTTGCCTCTTGAAATGGGACATTTGCAGAACAAAATAAGCCTAATTTCCTGTAGAAGTTGCAGCAAGATGGCAAAAGTCCTCAGCTTTGCTGCTATTTCTGTAACAGGTGCCCCAACCACAAGTGAAACTTTTCGTTTTGATTGATATGTTTATATTTTTGGTGTGAAAACAGCTAGTAAAGGAATGATAGCATTTCTCTTGTGAGATAAGACTGAATTTTTCTCTTCTGCTTTGTTGTTCCTATCTCACATGCACATACCTCAATGCCTATGGTAGGATAAAGGAAAAAGAAAAGGGAGCACCAGAGGGACACTTGGCAGCTATTTCTGCCTTTCCCTCTTAAGAATGCCACATAGGGAGTTGTGTGAACCAGTCCATTCTAGTTTGAAAATGGTAAATGGATCAATGCAATGTGTAAATCAAGCCAACTGTGACTAATTTAATAAACCATGGTTGGTTTAATAAGATAAAACAAAGAATTACTTAGCACTTTTAACGCAATTATCTTTGTTTACAAGGTGAAATAGGATTTAAATTTGCTGCAGAATTTGTATTATTGCATATAATCACGTATTGTAATACATCTAAAGAAGTGTTGCAATTTACTTAATATATTATTTTAAAGACAACAATATTGATGGAAGTTTTGAATTCAGATTGGAGCTGTGGGATGAGACTTTCATGGGATGTGTAAGCTAAAATATTTGTCCTTTCTGAAGATCCTAGAAAAAACCACCAGCTTTCTCTAATTCACAATTTTTAAAAGGATAGGGAGACCTTTTTTATCTTTCTCCAGAAGTGAAGATGCTTCTTGAATGAGAAGTGCAACTTTTTCAAAGGAAAAAATCAAGAAAATCCAGTTGCCTTTTGGAAAAGGCATCTTTGGGATAATCACGCTGTGGATGATTGAGAAGCCTCTGGCACCATATTTTTCTAAAAAAAAAACATCCTAGGCTCTTTTTTCAGGTTTTCTAGCCATGAAAGATTATTCTCACAATTTTGGAGTTCTGGAAGAAATGGTATTTCATTAATAGAAGCAGGTGATAGACAGACAGATATTGATCAATGTGCTGAAACAAGATTGAGGGTTCAGATAAACAGCTATCAGTTAAAATACTCTATGAGCCAAGAAAAAAATTAAACATATACGAATTTATTCTAATTCTGTTGCTTTTCCGATTCTCATCTTTTAGCTACAGAAAGTGTCAAGTTCTGTGACCATGATACTTGGAATACCACATCCATTTCTGGTCCCCACAATAAAAAAAAAATACTAAGATTCTAGAAAGAATACAGAGAAGAGCAACGATAAGGGATCTGGAGGCTAAATCATATGATGAATGATTAAGAAAACTGGATATGTCTAGTCTAATGAAGAGAAGGACTATGTCAGAAGCAATTAGCCCCGTTACCTTCCTGGGGTAATTGCCTGGATCGTGGCATTTCCTTGTGTATACTTTTGATAAAATAAAACCGGAATACATCTTCTAATAAACTCATATTTATTGTAAAGAAAATAAAACATCTAACTATCTAAATATTTAATTGTTACATTTTTGCAAAGTTCCTATCGGCTACTTCTCAGTAGCCGGACTTCTCTTGGCAAGAGAACAAAGAAAAAAAAAAGTGAAGTGGAAAGAAAGGAATGCGAATACACATAGTATCAGTCACTGATAAGAAATTTTGGCAAGCTACGGAAAGTCTGACAGTCCAGAAATAATGAGCTCAGCTGGTAAATACAAAAACGCAGTGACAGACTAGGGGTCATATGATAGCAGTTTTCCAGTATTTGAGAGGCTGTCACAGCAAAGAAGAAATTGTCTTATTCTCCAAAGTACCTGTGGGCAGGACTAGAAGTAATACAAGGTAGATCATTAAAGAGAGATCCAACCTAAAACTAAGGGGAAATGTCCTGACAGTGAGCACAATTAATCAGTGGGATGCCTTGCCTCCAGAAGTTGTAACTGCTCCATCACTAGAGGTTTTCAAGAAGAAACTGGACAGCCATTTGTCCAGAATGTTATACTGCCTTCTGCTTGAGCAGGGGGTTGGACTAGAAGACCACCAAGGTCCCTTCCATCTCTGTTATTCTATGTTGTCATGTCCAGATTGCCCCTTCCCTTTTATAAATGTCTCCAGTAACATCTCTACTGTGTTTTGTGATGGTTTGAAAGACAGCTAGACATCAATCAGGATTCCCCTACCCCATCTGCTACCTCTCCAGCCTGGGTCTCAACAGGGGCAGAGAAGCCTATCAGATACCTGGGTCACCTTGAATAGCTGGTAGCAAAACAACATCTCAAAAGTTCATGGTATGGAACTGCACCACTTGTCAGTCCTTCTTTGAGTTACTTTTGAAAAATGGTTTACTGCTCTTGCAAGAGAGTTGTGGTCTTTTTGTTGTCTTCTAAAAGAGAAGCAAAGCCATCTTCAAAAGCAGCCCAGACAACAGCTGGCATGTGCAGTAATGGGCAGATACTTGCACTATGAATCATTCAAGAGGGAGGGAGGGAGGGAAATAGGGGGTGGGTGGGAAGAGTTTCATGTTTCCCCACGAAGCTCTTTGTCAAATACTTCTGATCATCTGCTATTCTAATTGATCCAGATCTCAAGATGAGATTTGTTTGAAGAACTGGACTCTCACACTCACCAAAGCAGGATGTGTGCAATGTATGTAATGTGATGTAAGAGACAACACATTAATTGGTAATTGTTAATTCTTCTAAAGAGGAATAAAAAATACTTCATGGATTACTTCAAGGATTACTTAAGAAGAAGGGGACTGGTGCCAAATAGCCAATATCTTCAATTCAAAGTCATTGCTTGGTGAAAAATAATGCCAACCTTCTACCTGTAATGAACACAGCTTGCTTTGACCTATTTTAACTATAGTTGTTTGAATTACTATTTATGTTGATTCAATATGCAATACTCAGAACTGTCTAAAATGAAAATTAATCTGTTTCTTTGTCAAATGAAAAATAGAACTGACATTTCGGGGGTGGGGGTGGGGAGCGTAATTCTGATTTCTGAGTATCACAGAAAATATTAATCCCAGTTCACTTTAAATTGAAATAAAGAATTTTAAGAAATAAAAGAGAATTTCTTCTATATGCTAATTGCCACCTAAAACAGTTCTTAATAGTTTTTACATTAGCTAAGAGATGGCAATTCAATCTGAATGATATAATGGCCTTTTGTTCGAAATGAATAATATGCAATACTTTGGATTCACTTCCAAAAAGATTGTTTGCCATATGCATAAACATCTATGTGATTTTGGGAAAAGATGCAGCTATTTTAAAGAGTTGCAGATAAATGCTATGTTCAGGATTACATGTTCCTAAGCATCACTTGGGAGTAAAATCTGAAGATCTGGATATCCTTACTAAATATGATCTAGCAAATGTTGTGTGCTGCATGAACTTTGGATTGGATGGAGGTATAATTATTTACAAGTAAGCCCTGTTGACTTCAGGTGAATTTACTTTACTGAAGATGGATAGAATAAGATTCAGGTTAATCCTTTCTCATCTAAAGCCATTATAAACCATATCAGCAGATCAAATGCTGTAAATTGCTCTGAGTAAAGAAAATGTGGCATTGAAATGTACAAATGATCCATTTCAAAACAGGGGTAGATAACATGATCACTGGTTCTTAGTTCTAAAACAATGGTTAAAAATGTTTATTGCACTGGAAAAATTTAAATAAACACAAAGAAAACATCTGGGGAGAGTACTTAAATCCCTCCAGGTTTCAAGAATAATTTTTTTTATTCCAAAGATAGGACTTTAATAAATAAATCAAAACAGTTGGAATCCACTGGTGTATGTTTAACCTAAGCAATCTGCTTCAGCCATCTGTTCTGAGCAGCTTTAGAAATGATAAGATTCCAGGAGCATGGTTAAACTATCAAAGAAAGATTTGTGGCTTTCTTGGAGTCACTTCTTCATGGCAACTGCCTGAGGTTCTAGCACTTAAAGCTGTAGCAGGTTTGAAAACAAGAAAACATCCTACAAGTTTTTGCATCAGAATCAAGAACAAAGCTGGATAACAAAAAAAATGCTTTCTTCCCACAGCTTCTTGGAACAGTTCAGTGGTGGGATTCAGCCGGTTCTATCCAGTTCAGGCAAATCAGTAATGGCTGCTGCGGGAGGCTCCGCCCACCCACCCGGACATTATCAAGTCCTGTTTTTGACGCTCTGCGCATGCATGGAAGACTCTGCGCATGCGCAGAGGTGGCGCGCGCACTCACATTTGCAAACCAGTAGCGAAAGTAAGTGAATATCACCCCTGGAACCATTGTGTGAAAAAGAACTGAATGAAAGCCTAAAATTACTGACTTTCACTCAGCAGACTTTCAGCTATTTGATCCAGAGATTTCAGTGGCCTTGTGTAGTTGTGTAAGGCAAGAATTGCCCTCATTGGAAATTGATTACCTTCCCCAAGCTCTGCAAACCTTGGTGTGTTTCCCCTTGAAATGCAGCATTATTTATAAATAAATTGGCTCTGTGTTCAAAGAAAGACAGCACTGAGCATCACACAAATGTTTAGTAAAGCTGGCTGCAAGGCAAATGTTGGAGGCACAGTGTTTGCTGTGTTGGAGTGGTCCTCTGATCTGGTGCAATTCCAATATGGTAGATCTGCAACTCTGCAACTGGTTCTAGGTTGGAGAAAAACTACCCTACACTATGCCAATCATAACTACTTGTCCATTTTTTCTGACTTCTTATGTGTGTTTAATTGCTGTTCCAGTGATGTCTGATTGTATTTCCAGAGTCCAGCACTTCAAACTGTTTTTCAGCTCAATTGCATACAGGGAAGGGATTTTGGTGTTGTATTTTTAAACAGAATAAGTAGATGCACACATTATTCTAAATTAGGGGTGTCAAACTGGCGGCATCACATCATCACATGACGTATCATGGCTTTTATCCCCTTCTATAAACTGGGAGTGGGCATGGCCAGCACATGTTGCAGATGGCCTGTGGACCGTGCGTTTGACACCCCTGTTCTAAATCATAGCCTCATTTAATCATGATTTATTGAATAACTCACAATGGCAAGTTTCAGCATCATATTACAAATAGAAACAAGCTATGTAATTACTTAGTGCAGTGTATTAATATTACTAATGAGTCTGCTTTCAGGGAATAATGCATAAATTCACATTATATCTGTGCCCAGCATTCATTTTTGAATATATTTTAACACTTTTCCTACTATTTTATTTATCTAATTTCAATTTCCTAAACTTTCTTAAAAGGGCGAGGGGAATATTTCACAAATAATAACACAGTTAAAATCTCTTAGAATTTTTAAAATTTAATCATTGTCATCAAGGACTTTAAATTGCATACAACACTGTTTCTTGCACATGATAGTGTTTTTTTTAAAAAAAAGAATCTAGTTTAGAAAGAAGAAGAAAAAAGAAAAAAATATGGACTAGTCCTCTTTCGAGAATGATCTGTCACTCTCTATCATAGACATCAAGCTTTTCATTCTTTTTTATAAACACGAGTACATTTGACACCATTGAAGGCACATTCCTGGAAAATAAAAAGATATATTCATTCTCTTTTTACAAACAGATTTGTTGGGAAGCAGGATAAGGTAGGTGGATATTTATGGTATTTGAAGTAAGTTACATTTCATTTATAGTGTACAAATTTAGCATAAGAGACAGAAAAAATTCTACTTACAACTATCAGTTTCCCATCGTCCACCTTCCTTGTTATTGTGCATTCTTTGCCATCCCACTGCTGGACCTGGGTCAATACATTGTTGTCATCTAAAGTGATGAGGGTCTGTAAAGGAAGACAGAATTTTAGTAGCGTGCTCCTTCCTTCATGTGTTGATTTTCAATTTGTCTTGAGTGTGGTACACAATCAAAACCAGAAGCAAACTTCCGGTTGGCAATTCGCAGCGTGGCGGAGGAAGGAGAACCGTCTCTATTCTTCAACCCTGGATTTTTTGTGTTTTGGGGACACTTTGGGGTGCAAAAAGCCTGGAGGGCATTGCGGACTAGAGGGGGAGTCCAGAGTGCGGTGAAGTGAAGGGCGATCACTCGCTGCATGAATGGACACCCTTGTCGATACAACGCGAATGTGTCTGACAGCTGAGGCTGCGATGAGCCAGTGAGTACAGGGAAGAGAATATTTTCGAAGCATATGGTGTCATTTTAAGTGATTATTTGGAACATCGCAAGATTAAAGATTGTTTTGAAAAACTGGGTCCGGTCTTTTCTGGTTAGAAGATTTCCAGCGAGAGAGTGAGCGGCGACTTGGCGGATGGAGAATGACTCAGCATAATATACTCAACTGTTAAGACGGCAACGAGGAGAAAGAGTGGAATTCGTGAAGTGGAGGCACGATTATTAAAAGTTGGTGAGAACTGAGAATTAAAAGAAAATTGAAGGCGAAGAAGATGAGAGAGCCGATAGCGTAAAGTGACAGAAGGTGATAGGAACAGGACTGAAAGGGGGACAAGAAGTGAGGACTGACATTGCCGTGACTCAACAGCGAGAGAAGTGGATCGGAAGACTGTTTAAATTGTAGAGGAAAGGCTGGCTGAAAGTGTTTAGTTTGGCAACCTTAAATTGCAGAGGAAAGGAAAAGACTTCTTCTTTGATTTAACTGAATTGACTTTGGAACAGAAGATTTAAAGAATATTGAGGCCAAATTAAAGTGTACAGAAGGAGAGTACCGAACTAAGGAACTATATATTCTTACCACCGCTAAACACTATCCATATTGATAGGACATAAGAGACTTGGGAGGAGCTAAGAGCTGTACTTGAAAGAAGACACTGGAAAAGATATAAGATTTATACCTCTAAGAAACGGGATATTTGAATTTGATATATTGATATTTGATATTTGAAGTAAGATATTTGATATTTGAATCTTAATCTTAATGTATAGTTAATGTATATTTATCATATTTTATAATGTCTGAGTGGTTAAGTAATTAAGTGTGAAGTAATTAATAAGTAAATTAAAAGGATTTAATTAAACATTTTTATATTAGGTAGTAACAACCAGGTATAAAAATTTAGACAATAGAGATTGTTCATTATTAATTGTTAATTATTTGGTTTATTTGCTTCGGAGTCTCTCCGAAGACTTAGGGCGGCTCACACATTTTAAAAAATCATTATAAAAAAAATTTAAAAATTAAAAACATTAAAAACATTAAAAACTCATTCACACCATTCATGGCCGGATCTCGTCAGATCACAAGAGCGAGATCAATGGCCCCAGGCCTGCCGGAAAAGCCAGGTCTTCACCGCTTTTCGGAAGGCCAATAGGGTGGGGATGGTCCGGACCTCAGGAGGTAACTGGTTCCAGACAGCTGGGGCAGCCACAGAGAAGCCCTCCCCTGCAGGCCCGCCAGCCGGCATTGTTTAGCTGACGGGACCCGGAGGAGACAAACTCTGTGGGATCTTACCAGTCACTGGGGGTTATGCGGCAGAAGGCGGTCTCGAAGATGGTTGATGATAGTGTGGAAAAATATTTTTTCCATATTATAGTGTGAAAAAATATTTATAAGATTTTGGGAGCGCAAAGTAGAATATTGAAAGAAATGACTAGTGTCACTACTACAACCTTAAAGGCAGGGAAGAAAACAGCATTGAATCCAATGACAACAATGGTGTTTCCTTCAAATCAACGATTGACTGAGGGGCCTTCAAAAATGGAAAAATCTACTACAGCTCCAACCATGCAAACAATGCAAGCTGCCTTAATAATGTATTAATGCTAATACAAGAGGCAATGGTTAAAATGCAGGAAACGATGTTTAGTAATCACAGTGAAATGAAAGTTGATATCCAGAATTTAGACAGTAAAATGAATGCAATCCAAGAAGCAATCCAGCAGAATGAACAAAAAATAAAAATTGTAGAGGCCAAGGCGGAGCAAACTGAAAGAAAATTAGATCAGGTAGATCAAAAGATGATGGCCCTAAACAAAGACCTTGAAGATTCAATGATCCAGCTGGAAATGGACAGGGAATCGTTTTACCTGAGATTCCAAAATGTGATTGAGGCAAAAAATCTTGAACAAATAATGGCGGAGATTATTGCAGAATCCTTACAGAGAGATAAACAAAAATTGTTACAGAAATAGATGAGGTATACCAAATTCAGACAAACTATGCCAGACGCCATAAATTGCCCAGAGAGGTCCATAACAGATTTGTTAGAAAAAGGATCTATGATATAGTATACAATATAACCAGAGAAGAATCTATGATATATAAGGGTAAAGAAATCATCACTTTGAAGCAAGTTCCCAGTAGAGTAAGAGAGCAGCGTAAAGATTATCATTTTCTGGCAATACAACTGAACAAACGAAATATCATGTTTAGATGGATACTTCCAGAAGGGATACCTGTCACATGGCAAGGCAAGAAATTGAAAATAGATAGTTTAGTGACGGCACAAAATTTTTTGGATCAACTGACAGGAAACAAAGAGGAGCAGTGCAGCAAGGAGGAAGTGGAGACCATAAGCCAGGAAGAAGAATTGCCACACCAACGAGATGCCAAAGAGGGAGCCCTAGAAAAGAAGAACAAGGAAGAAAAAGAGAATTAAGATATAAAAGGTAGTAAAACAAGAACCCAAAGGATTACAAGGGCAAACAGATATTACTACCAGACAGAAAGACTAAAGAATGGAAGATTGGAAGCTTATATCGATAAACATAAATGGATTAAATGCAACAACAAAAAGAAGACAGATATTTATAAAGTTAGCTAAGCAAAAAGTAGATATAATATGCCTCCAAGAGGCATATTCGGAAACAAGATGAAAGGTATTTGGAATATAGCAAGTTGGGGAAGCTATATACAGCTTTATCTGAAAAGAAAAAGAAAGGGGTGGCGATATATGTTAAGGGACGGATAATACCTAAACAAATCTATGTGGATTCTAAAGGAAGAACGTTAATGGTGGAAATAAAGAGAGGATTTTTATCATTTTTGTTAGTAGTTATTTATGCGCCTAATAAAAACCAGGGGGATTATTATAAAAAAATACAAGAAAAAATAATTATGATAGGCCACAGAAATATTTGTATCATGGGAGATTATAATGGGATAATAGATACTAAAAAGGATTACGCCAGCAGTAAAGATAATAAGAAGAAAAGGAATATATTACCCAAAACGTTTTTTAATATGGCAGAGGAACTAAATTTAATAGATATATGGAGAGCCTTTCATCCTAAAGAAAATGTCTCAGTTCATTGCCCCATGATGGACCTGACTATGTTGTCCCCATTCCTAATCTTAACAGCACCCCAAAATGTGTTCCTTTGACTCATAGTATAGTTATCTTTCATCATTATCATATATCTACTCTGTGTTCTACAGTTCCCACTGCTGAACTTTTATTTCCATTTTTTCAACAGAAAAACATTTGGCTTTTTGTTGTTGTGTTGTTGTTTAAAACAATGAGTAAATCTGTGCTTTTTGTGGCTAATCTGAAACTCTCACATAATACTCCTCTATTTTATCCTGCTGGGATTGCTGCTTCTGAAGTTCCATGATGGTTGGCAGGCTCTAGTGATACTGTGGTTCCTACTCCAATAATTACTTTTTTAAAAATAGTAATTATAAACCAATGGAAAATTGCTTTAAATTATGTGAAATTGTTTCCTCTGATCTTAATATAAGGTATTGCTTATTTAATATATAATAGAGCTACAAATCTGTAGATGAGATATTTTGCTCATATGTTTTCAATTTGTCCTATATGACCTGCTCATATTAGATTAGATGATTGATTTCACTCTGAATTAAAAATTCTTATATTATTCTTGATTATGCAGGTAGTCTTTGGTTAACAATAGCAACTGAAATACAAAAATGTATCACTAAGCAATGTAGCTGTAAAGCATGATATCACAAGTGTGTGGCAGTTCTGGCACTTTCAGTTGCTGTTGTTAAACAACCAATGCTTAACATGTGGATATTAAGTATGAAGTTATCATGGTGCTGAATAAGGAAACTTATGATAGATCCTTGTGACTGCAGCCATCACAGAGTCCCTGCAGTCATATGATTGTGGTTTGGGCACTTGGCAACCAGCTTCCAATTATGACAATTGCAGCACCCCATTAGCCCATGATAATCATTTGGACCTCCTGCTAGCTTCCCCATTGACTTTGCTTGTTGGGGGCTTCTGGTGACGTACACAGCATGCAGCTAGGGTTTCTCTGTGTGGGGGGGTTTAGTGGACATATGATATTTTGCCTTGCTGTGTCTTTTTTCTATTCTTCATTTGGTGTTTTTTGTAGGCTGCTTTGCTATCTGAGGTATTCAGTAAGCCTTCATGATACACAAGTTTCAGTGCATCTTCTTTACCATCCTTCAAATATTCTTTCAATGCCCTTTTCTCTTCTTCTTCAGCTGTCTGAAGTACTTGCAACATTCCATGCCCAGCATGTTCACTGTGTGGGTGATGAGCATGATTCATTGTCATGATTTTTCTGGTCTTCCTATCTAGGGCTTTCAGTTCTGCTTGAGTCCAGTCTACTATTCCAGCTGTGTTCATTTCCTTGATGGCATTTCCTCCACTAAGCTTGGATTTTAAGACCTTCTTATTCCCTTCTAACCTCTGTTTTTACTTTAGTGTGCTTAATGTTGTCAGCTGTTATTATTATAGTTGATGTTACACTGGATTTGACACTATCAAGTCCTTCCCAAGAACCTGGGATAACAGAAATTCTTTGGTTGTGGTGGTGGTTTCCTGCTCATTCATGATTTTTCCTCTGTGTGTATAAAAAAATGACAGAAAAATATATATTAGAGCAGACATCCCCAACTTTGTGGTTATCTACATGCCTGACACTATAATAAATGTACCACTTGGCAAGGCTTACTTAGAGACAATTACACAGAAACATAAACACCACAAATTACCATCAAGCTGATCAGCTCTCCTGGTTTATACAGTGGATCCAGGTAAAGATAATATTTGTAAAGTTCAGTCTACAAAACTGTTCTCTATTACACATTCTTGAGTTTGAGCTTTATTTCTAAGATTTTTGTTTATTTATTTGTGGTAATTGCCTTTGCAGACATATGTAAATTGAGGATAATGTTATGAGTTTTATCCCCTATTTTGCAAATGCACCAGCTCTTGCATCCGGCTTAGATTCAGCTCAAAGAGTTAGTTCAGCACAGCCACCAGAAGTTGGCTGTAACAATTAAAATGAGCACAAAATGACAGGGAAGGGATACACATATCTGTGTGGTTGTATACACAAGAACAGTGGCAAAACTCCTCTAGGTGTGATCACTGATGAATAGAAAAATGCATTTTACAATGTGGGGGTGCCTGACAACTGAATACACTGTCCAGAGAAGCTCTTTATTCCAGTGTTTTCCCATATAGCAGTGACGGCTAACCTTTTTGCAGTCGCATGCCAAAAGCGAGGGAAGCGTGGGAGGTCGCATGCACGTGCCCACACCCATAATTCAATGTGCCCCGTCCCCTGCACATGCATGCATGACCACCCTGCGCTTCCTCCACTTTTGGTACATGATGGCACAGTGAGCCCTGTAGGCCCATTTTTCACCCTCCCCAGGCTCCAGAGGCTTTCTTGAAGCTTGGGGAGGGCAAAAACATTCTTCGCATTATTTTTGCTGTAAGCCGCCCAGAGTCCCTTGGGAGATGGGCGGCATAGAAATGCGATAAATTAAATTAAATTAAACAGCCTCCCCCCCCTCCCCGGAGGCCCTCCGGAGGCCGGAAACAGCCCTTTTTCCGACTTATGGGCCCGGAAGGCCCAGAAATCAGCTGGCCGGCACGCACATACGCACAGAAGCTGAGCTAGGGCAACGCTTGCGTGCCCACAGATATGGCTCTGCGTGCCACAGGTGGCAGGTGTGCCATAGGTTTGCCATCACAGCCATATAGATTTAACTGTTCATGGCAATTGTGGCATTGTTTTATAGGCCAGAGCCACACTTACCATTTTTCAGGAGCAAAAGACTAAAAAACTGGATTTTGGAAGAAGGTAGATTTGTTAAAACAACTGGGACAAATGAGTTTTAATCTAAGAACTGAAACTAAACAACATCATACTGATCCATAAAAAATTATACTTGAGCATAAATGCACTTTTCTGGCACCTGGAGAACTGGTAATCAATGCTGTTTGCAGTGCAAATGATTCTGCTGGTATTCAGTGGGCATTCTTAAGCATGTGGACCAGAGGTGGTATTCAGCAGGTTCTGATCAGTTCTGGAGAACCAGTAACGGAAGTTTTGAGTAGTTCGGAGAACCGGTAAATACCACCTCTGACTGGCCCTGCCCCCATCTATTCTCTGCCTCCTGAGTACCAGCTGATCAGGAAGAAATGGGGATTTTGCAGTAACCTTCCCCTGGAGTGGGGTGGGAATGGAGATTTTACAGTATCCTTCCCCTGCCACACCCACCAAGCCACGTCCACCAAGCCACGCCCACAGAACCGGTAGTAAAAAAATTTGAATCCCACTACTGATGCGGACTGAGCTTAAGTTCTTAAATTAGTTTCTTCATATTACAAAACTCACCAGCACTATCAGATCAAAACAGCATAGCACAGAGTTCTTAAATTAGGAGTAGTTTGGGCATATTCTGGGAATAATGGACTAGTTTGTAAGTCAAGTATCTAGTTTGGGACTGCTACTGCTGAGATATTTGAGTTAAAACAGCAGAATCTGTATTTTTGTGGAGGTAATGACATTATTCGACTTCAGGAGTCATTGAACGCAATAGTTAAAAATCAGTTTAACATGTCATATACTTGGTGTGTTCCCTGGGTTACAGTCTCATTTACCTGAGTTTTTCGACCATCTATCGTGTTTTCATCAAACTTTTCACCTAACTTGAAGCTGAATTCTGAGTTCTTGAAAGTGCTTTTAGTTTTGATTGTGAAAGTATTGTCATTCCTGCTGATGATAGTATCTTCCCTGGCCATATTTCTCAACCCTCTAACTATTGCACCTATCCCTGCCAAAAGAAGAGAGAATTTACTTTTAAATAGGTTCAGCAAAGCACAGTCATTATATAGACACTTTCACACAAGATTAATGATCTTTTTAAATTATCTAGCATGAGAGGGAGTTTCCCAGTCAATGATCTTACCGGCCCTTCTCATTAAATTTTAATTACACATCACTCTTGCAAAACTTTGTAAAACTCAACCTAACCTAAAATGAGTTCTATTCAGAATTCAAATCCTTGTAGGAGACAAGCATATTCACAAGTCTTCAGTAGGATTGGAACAAAATCATTCTACAGTGTGTCAGTATATTTCTTCTCACTGTTCCTCTCACTATTACAGCAACTTCTGGTAAGGCATAGAAAAAATCAATACAGAGTAATTACTTTGAATTGACTCCCATAAACATGAAGTTTGTGTCATTCCAGGAGTTTGGGTTCAACAGATTTGGAGACCACAAAATTGCCACCTTTCAGATTGGCTTATATTTCCTGAGTGAGTTCTGGATTTTCCTATGTCTAGTCTTAAGGCAGGAATATTGATTAGGAACAGACTTTTTGTATTGCATATAGTGTGGTGTTCCTAGTTAAGGAACTACATTTATATATGGTGTACAGACCAATGAAAATGTAGTATATTTTAATTTAAATGGGCCCCAGAACTCAGCTCGCTGTGCAATATTTTGGCTACAGGAACCAAATGTATTAAATAATCATCACTGAACTCTATATTTCAGTGGAATTGATCCAGAAGGACGGGAGAGGGAGGGAAGAAAAATTCAAATAAAATAGTTCATTCATAGGATGTTCATTCGGTACTTTTCTAGCTTCTATTTCAGCAGGAGTCACTGAAAATGATGACTAAACTCTGTCATTGCTAGATTCGGTTTTGTGTTCCTCGGCATGAAGGTACAGGAAATTTGCTCATCTTGCAACATTTCTAATGCTGAATCAAACTATTTGAAACTCCTAAATATTAGAACCATACATTCTGTTAATATAGACCTGAGCAAAGTCAGGTAAAATACAAGAAACATAGCGAAGCATATATCACAGAAATCCATTTCTTTAAAAAAAGAAGTACTCTTCTTCCCTGGGGGAAGTTCAAGAAAAGAGCAACTGTATTCATTTAAACCCATCATCCCCACATGGACAACTCATTCAGTCCTGTTTTCCTTCTCTCTCTCTTACACACTTTTCATATGCAGCCCAGCTGCAATCTTAGTTTGCTCATCGGCTCCATTGAAACAATGTCTGTTTATATGCTTGTTATAAAAGCTATTTGAGAATGCCTTTGCAGAGCTTGGAGAGAGCATTTTTAAGAGCTGAAAAAAGAGACACAAAGCTCATAATTCCATATTTCCAAATCTTTATAGACTACCAAAAGGAAAAAAAATAAAACTTTTTCATCATCATCATCATCCATCACTGCAACCTAGATGACAAAGCCATATGCACGTTTTGGTGAAATAGGGCTGCATGCTGAAAAGCACATTTTGCATAGCAACTGAACAGAATGCAAGTATTGCATGCATACAAAACAGACTACACATAGACACACACAGAGACACAGAGAAAGAGATACAAGCATACTACACATACACCAGACACTTTGAGCTACAATCAATATTTCATTTTAATACAAAGCAGCCATTTTAAACAGACAAAGCCACCCTTCTCCTAAAAAAAGGGGGGGATGGACACAGGGTAGGATGAATTACATAGTTTTTAACAGCAATCCTACATTTTTCGGTCAATTGCACTTAGGAGATCCACATTCACTGGGAATTACCATCTGCATCTTTGAATTTACACACAGACACACAGACACACACACACACACGAGTACAAGAATGGAACATATACATAAGAAAATGTGATGATGATGATGATCAGTTAATCTTTAGTGAGATTCACAGCCTTTGAGGCTGGTTAATAGCTCAGCAGCTCGAGTCCTAACCAAGGACCTAGGAACTGTTAAGGTATCGTTGGAGGATGTAAGCTGTTCCGAGTAAAGTGGTTTTTTGTAGAGTCAAAATGTTCAAGTGCGGTAAATTTAGAATTTCTAAATAGTGGGGTAGCCCTTTGGGTATTGCTCCAAGGGCTCCAATTACAATCGGGACAACACACGATTTCTTTTTCCACAGTCGCTCAACTTCAATTTGCAAGTCCTGGTACTTTGTGATTTTTTCTTGCTGCTTATTTTCAATCCATGCATCACCAGGTATTGCAATGTCAATGAACCATACTTTTTTCTTTTCAACTATTATGTCAGGCGTGCTGTGGACCAAACGCCTGTCAGTCTGAATCCTGAAGTTGTTGTTGTTGTTGTTGTTGTTGCTGTTATTATTATTATTATTATTATTATTATTATTATTATTATTATTGATTGCCCTATTTTTCAGCCATACTATCCACATCCTTCTTTTAATGTTTAGCCGAAGAGGAATCCGAGCTCTGTAATTCCCCTTTGTGAGAAGAAGGCTTAATTTTTCTGTTTTTATCATAATTCCCTTACATTTTTTTTTTTTGACAGCACTCCCAATTCCCTTCCTTTCTTACCTAATTCCGCCAAAAGCATGTCAAAATTTTGATTGTAGTCCAGCCTCCATGTGCCTATGAAAATGTTCATGTTAGCCATTGCGCCGAACCGGAGATGCTAAGAGTCGAGCCGCCGGGGAAGAGAAGAGCCGAGCTAAGGAGGCTGACAGAAAAAAGCTCCAAAGCAGAGACGGAGAAGCGAGGTGTGGGCCGGGTGCCTTTATCTTAGCTGTCTTGGGCATGTGCTGCCGGCCAGGGCCAATGGAGAAGAGCGACGTCAGCGCGGTCGCCCTCGCCCTGCCCTTCGCCAGAGGGAAGCTGCGGTCGGCGATGCTGGTGAGCAGCATGGAAGGAAAGTGCGGAGGGCTCGCTGGAGGAGAGTCGCGCCGCCACTGCTGATGCTCGGAAGGCGCCGGGATCCCCACCGCAGCTCCGCCCCCTTCTCAGTGGCGAGGCCAGGCTGGGCTCCCTCAGCTCTGGCGTGGTTGCGCAATTGCCTTACCTAAACTTCTGGGTTCCCGGGCGGCGGAGGCAAAAGCGCTGCGTTTCTACTAACGCAGACTTCGTCCGCTCCCGCCCCCCCCCCGCCCCCCTGTTGCTGTCTGCAGACCTTGGCTGATCTCGACTCAGACTCAGGATTCCCCCAGGAAATCCACTGCCGGCAGTTAGTGAGGGAAGCTGAAAAATGATCCCCGCCGCGTGAGATGACAAACGACGATTGTAATCGTTGATCGGTTTCTGAGGGCTGCCAGAGGCGAACGCGATTGGAAGGAGGGGGCTTTATTACCCAACCTTCTACTTCAGCAAAAATTTGAGAATGGAGGAAGGACACTTACAGGTGAAACTGGAAAAATTAGAATATTGTGCAAAAGTTCATTTATTTCAGTAATGCAGCTTAAAAGGTGAAACTAATATATAAGATAGACTCATTACACGCAAAGCGAGATAGTTCAAGCCTTGATTTGACATACTTTTGATGATTATGGCTTACAGCTGATGAAAACCCCAAATTCACAATCTCAGAAAATTAGATTACATAAAATCAATACAACAAAGATTGTACATAGAACAATATCAGACCTCTGAAAAGTATAAGCATGCATATATACTCAGTACTTGGTTTGGGCCCCTTTTGCATCAATTACTGTCTCAATGCAGCATGGCATGGATGCTATCACCCTGTGGCACTGCTGAGGTGTTATGGAAGACCAGATGCTTCAATAGCGGCCTTCAGCTCTTCTGTATTGTTCGGTCTCATGTCTCTCATCTTTCTCTTGGCAATGCCAGGTCAGGCGAGTTTGCTGGCCAATCAAGCACAGTAATCCCATGATCATTGAACCAGGTTTTTGGTACTTTTGGCAGTGTAGGCAGGTGCCAAGTCCTGCTGGAAAATGAAGTCAGCATCCCCATAAAGCTCGTCTGTGGAAGGAAGCATGAAGTGCTCCAAAATCTCCTGGTAGACGGCTGTGTTGACCCTGGACTTAATGAAGCACAGTGGACCAACACCAGCAGATGACATAGCTCCCCAAATGAACATAGGCTGTGGAAATTTCACATTGGACTTCAAGTATCTTGCAGTGTGTGCCTCTCCATTCTTCCTCCAGACTCTGGGTCCTTGGTTTCCAAATGAGATGCAAAAGTTGCTCTCATCAGAAAAGAGGACTTTGGACCACTGAGCAACAGACCGGTTCTTTTTTTCTTTAGCCCAGGTAAGACGCTTCTGACGTTGTTTGTTGTTTAGGAGCGGCTTGACAAGAGGAATATGACATTTGAAGCCCATGTCCAGGATCTGTCTCTGTGTGGTGGCTCTTGATGCACTGACTCCAGCCTCAATCCACTCCTTGTGAAAGTCCCCAACACTTTTTAATGGCCTTCTCCAGGCTGCGGTCATCCCTGCTGCTTGTGCACCTTTTTCTTCCACACTTTTCCCTTCCACATAACTTTCTATTAATGTGCTTTGATACAGCACTTTGGGAACATCCAACTTCTTTTGCAATTACCTTTTGAGGTTTTCCCTCCTTATGGAGGGTGTCAATGATGGTTTTCTGCACAACTGTCAGGTCAGCAGTCTTTCCCATGATTGTGATTCCTACTGAACCAGACTGAGAGACCATTTAAAGGCTCAGGAACCCTTTGCAGGTGTTATGGCTTAATTAGCTGATTAGAGTGGGACACTTTGAGCCTAGACTTTTTCACAATATTCTAATTTTCTGAGATTTTCATGAGCTGTAAGCCATAATCATCAAAAGTATGACAAATCAAGGCCTGAACTATCTCGCTTTGCATATAATGAGTCTATCTCATATAGTCATCCATTCTTTGTTTCAAAATGGAGGAAGGAAGTTTCGCACTGCTTTATATTGGATATTGGATGGATCTCAAGGCCAGCTAGGAACGAATGAGCCATTTGTAACTGTAATCAGCCCTCTAGGTATGCCCAGCTTTTCCTGTTCCTCTTTTACTAAAGATCCAACCTGAAGTAGGGGCTGAGGAAGTCAAAAGCTATATGAGGTAAAGCTGTAAAACCTGTTGCCAGCAGCTGCAATCATCAGTTTACTACAACTCTTACTTAAATGCACACATATGTGAAGGTCATAAAGCTTATAACATGTGCTGTTTTTATCACTGTGGCAAAAGGAGCCCGATCCTGTGGATGCCAGAGTTGTGCAAGTGTAAGAGACTCTTTTGTGGGAAACAACACTCTTCATTTGCCTGAGACCTCCTGCATTGGTATATATAGGAGGGTGTCGGTGTAGGTGCTGCTTTCTGAAAGACAGCAAATGTCTGCAGCTCTATAAAGCACTTAGACTTATATACTGCTTCACAGTGCTTTATAGTCCTCTCTAAGCATTTTGTCAGCATATTGCCCCTGACAATCTGGGTCCTCATTTTACTGACCTTGGAAGAATGGAAGGCTGAATCAACCTTGAGCCTGTTGAGAATCGAACTGCCAAAGTGCTGGCAGCAGGCAGTCAGCGGAAGTAGCCTGCAGTACTGCACTCTAACCACTGGGCCACCACAGCTCCATATATTTTAAAAATGTGAGGAATATTGTTCAAATTTGTCAATTGCTTTCTTTAATGTATATATTATTCTTTGTTTATCAAGGGCCTGTCCTGTTTATGTTTAAATAATGTTACTTAACATTTATCATGGAAAAGTGTAGTATTAGAACTAAGGCAGACAGGATCAATCACCACCCCATATACAGGCAAGCTTTGACTTACGGCCACAATTGAGCCCAAAATTCCTGCTCCTAAGCAAGATAGTTCTAAGTGAGTTGTGCCCCATTTTACTACCTTGTGAAGTGAATCACGGGGTTCTTAAGTGAATCCAGTTTCCCCCATTGACTTTTCTTGTCAGAAGTTAGCTGGGAAGGTTACAAATGGGGATCACATGACCCTGAGACAATGAAACCGTTCATAAATATATGCCAGTTGCCAAACACCCAAATTTTGATCACGTGACCATGGGGGATATTGCAATGGTCTTTGGCATGAAAACTGGTCATAAATCACTTTTTTTAGTGCCATAGTAACTTGGAATTAACCATTAAACAATGGTTAAAAGTAGTAGTTCCTGTACCTGTACAGTACCTGTAGTTCAGGAATCCTTCAGCAGTGTTAAGGATGGGACGTGAGCTTCTGAAAGAGGCTTAGTTAATACAAGATGGAGATATCGAAAATACTGTCATCTTGTCCTGGAGACGGGGGTTGCTCTCCTGAGGAACCAGATTACCCAGTTACCTTGGGAGTAACTCCTAGATCCATTATTGTTATGGCTTGGTGGGGCTTTTATCATCTTAGGCTAATAAAAGATTAATGAATGAAAATAGCTTTGCCTGACGCAGGGCAATATTGTATTTCATTTGTATTTGCCATCCCTCGTGTGGGGTTGACTGTTAATTAAGTTGGCTGACACAACCATCCATTAGGATACCTTTCTTCCTCACATGCTAACCAGAGCAACATGACCTGTGGAAGTTAGTTGCCCCTTCTGAATTGGTTCTTAACAGCTGGATTTTAGGGCGTGCTGCCTTGGATTTTGCTTGAACAATTTAGTGGTCATCTAACTCCTAAAGACTCCTGGGAGTTTACAGTTTAAAAAACAAGAATACCACAAAAACATGGGGGGGGGAGTACCCTAAAAGGAGGGAGGGAGAGGAGGGAGAGGAACCTGTCTAAGGTTGGTAGCACAGAGGCAGGTATTATCAATCTATTGAGCAACCAGGTTTTAAAATTTTTCTTGAACACCATCACTTTTCAGTGCTACCAACCATAGAGAGCTTCCATAGCATTTCTTTGTGTGTCCTCTTTATTCTTAAAATGAAATCTGGGTCATATTCAGCATCTTTGAATAGCATCGGGTGGTTTTGAACATATAAAGGGAAGAAACACAATCAGTGCTAGTGAAATTTAACTTTTATGCTCTGCTTATTCCTATAATTTGGGGATCAATTTCATCAACCAGTAGAGCATAAATTTTCCAATAATATACAATATGTCAGCATACAAAACAATGCAAAGTACAAAAAAGGAATTACTGCGGTGGATTCCCCACCCTCAGAGTTTTTACAATGATTACCTATATAGTTGAGTGTGGGTGTGAGATGATTCATATCAGAGGAGTATATGAAAAGATTGAAGATCAGTAGATACGTTTTTTATTGAGACACTGTGAGAAAAAAATTAAACTCACAAGCAATTATATCTGCCCTGCCCTTCCCTAAATTATGATATGTATAAATCAGTAATATTTGGCCTATAATCCCAAAACAAGTAACTGTGGTGGATCTCCATAATGTCCTATTGGTCCTACGTTTTTAGGAGACAAAAATACTTTTTCTGTAAGATTGCATTTGTGATGAACTAGTGAATTAAAGACATATTTTTTCAAAGCAACCCTAACAATAGCCAAGCCTCCTACAACTGACTCCATCCCATTGGGTTCACAACCCCAGTGATCACAGAAAAGAAAGTGCAAGACCTATTTCACAGACAAAAGCCAGGAAAAGCTCCAAGCCCAGACAAGATAACTCCTCCTTGCTTAAAAGTCTGTGCTGACCTTGGCTCTCATCTTCACCCGTATTTTCAATAAATCACTAGAGATGTGCTATGTTTCTTCTTGCTTCAAATGCTCTACTATCATCCCTGTGCCAAAGAAGCCCACCATCAAGGAACTGAAAACTACAGACCAGTTGCTCTAACATCTGTAGTCATGAAAACCTTTAAAAGGCTAGTGCTGTCCCACTTGAAAACCATCACGGATCCGCTGTTAGACCCCTTGCAATTTGCATACCGAGCAAATAGATCCACAGATGATGCTGTTAATATGACTGCACTACATCCTATAACATCTTGAGTCGCCAAAGACCTATGCAAGGGTCCTCTTTGTAGACTTTAGTTCAGCATTCAATACCATCATTCCAGACACACTTCTAACTAAGCTAAACCAGATACAGGTAGCTGAACACACTTGCAAGTGGATCATAAGCTTCCTAACAAACAGGAAGCAGCAAGTGAAGCTAAGCAGAATTGCATCAGGTACCTGTACAATTAGCTTTGAATGTATTCACAAGTATGTAAAAAGGTATACACTCATTTCCTATTAAATAAAAGAGTTACTTCATGTTATGCAAAACTACAAGTTCTTTTTTTTTTTTTTTTGCTTCTTCCTTCCTTCTTTGGGATAAGAGAAATAAACACGCAAATAGTTTGTATGAACCAGTACCAGGAATTGCATAAGTTTTTTTTAGCATAAATTAATATGGGCATAATGAATAATGGCTTAATAATTATTATTTAGGCAATATCTTAAAATAATATTGTGCCTTCCTTTGTATAATATTAATCCCAGAATTTATAATCACTATTGCATTCCAATGGCATGAATTTAGCTAGTTGAAGGCCTACTATTTTGGTAGTAAACCATAAATCTTGTGGTTTCCATAAATGCAGACGAGAAGGTATATAATATGGTATATAATTGGTATATAATATTATAGAATATAATATATAATGAAATGTGTACCTTTGCGAATATATAGAAAAAATAGACTGAAACTGTAAAGCAGTACAAAATCTTTGTTCAGAAAGTCATTGGAACTTGTAGTGGTGTCCCAATTCCATTGTTTCTTTAGATTCTTTCCAATTATACATCAGGTCCAGCAGTAGGATGAAAACATTCATAGTCAGTTTGAGGATGCCTTAGGAGCGGAAAATAAGCTAGTTTTTGATATCCTTAGCCATGATGTCCTTTGGACCATCTATCCAGGTTGAACTTAGCAGATACTATGCAATGGTGGTTGTTACTGATCTTGGTGGATCAGAGAGAATGCAGTCTAATTCTACTTTCGGTTTCCAACATTTCATCATATGGAGATTATGGAATCTTTGTTCTGATATCTGAAAACAAACAAGTTGAGACATAATTCAGATATTGGATATTGCTATTGGAAAAATAACTCATAATAAATTCTAATTACAATGGCTTGCTGTCTTTGGAGGACAGACTATACTTTGTGCATTTGATTCAGGATTAATTAGAGAAACTAAGACACTGGCCAGCAGTGGGTTGTTTTTTGTTGTTGTTGTTGTTTTGTTTTCACCATCCTAGGCTAATGTGTCAAACAGTGGTGACATTGGAAAACTATGCTTTAGATTCACAAATGTATGCTAAACATAATAGCTTAATATCATATTTGACTGGTGAATCAGTTTTTAATTTGCTGATTAAGGATTTCATTTTTTGATGTCTGTGTTTTTTAAATTACAGATTAAAGGTTCATGTCCGGTGGTGCAGATGACCAATATTTAGAAAGGAAACTTGATGATGCTAGTTGTGCACCTGTGTTATAGCTGCCAGTACATTACAACACTTTTGCCACTTGTCATTAGAACTACAGCAATAATTGCTCTTCAACTAATATGAAAGAATAATCAATAAGGCAGATGTGAAATCACCCCATTACATAAAGTGCAAGAAATAATATTTTTACCTGAATAGTCCACCACATCCTGTCCAACCCATCCATTTCTTTCTCAACTTCAGTGTTTGTATGAACTTGTATCACATGCCACTGTTTCATTTTTTAATGAACCCTAATGAAGAGACCACTATGGCTTATTTATGCATCCACGTTATCAGGTTGCCCCATAACTAGTTACAGGCCAATGGCCATTTTTGGTATTGTAGGAATGAACAGCATCGCCTCTAAATTCCCTTCAACCAGTGAGAGCAGCATTTTCCCACTCCCGAAGTGCTATTCAAAGTGTTGTTTTCCTACTTCTGTTACCTAAAGTGATGTTCATTTTGCCTGCAGTACATTTCTTTCTTCTAAGGTACCTTGACTGGCTACTTTGCAGGGGCAGGAATACCTCATCGATTGAGTCTATGGGTAACGTGGTGTCTATAGGTAGTCCACAAGTTATGACGACAGCAATAAGGACCGAGATTGCTATCGCTAAGTGATGCAGTTGTAAAGCATGATATCAGATGACCGCATCACTTAGCAATGGCAATCCCAGCTGTAACTCCACAGCACATGGGTTGGGAAGAGGCAGAAATCCCAGGTAAGGGAACCAGGTGGGTTTTGCATGGGTGCTGTAGGAGAAGGGTGTGCCACAGACAAGTACTAGGAAGGGCAAGAGGGCTGATGGAGGCTGAAGAAACTCTGAGAGAGGCGGTAGAGGGGCAGCAGAGGAGGCAGGGGTGACCTGTGGATGGGGACACACCATGGTGTGCAGCTAGAAGGGGCTGCTAGATACTTTGCAGAAGACTCCTTGGGAGAAAAAGTGATGGAAGTGATTTACAAGGGCAACATACAACCTTCCCTGTCAGCTTCCCATTGACTTCACTTGTAGGAAGTTGTCTAGAAAGGTTGCCAATGGCAATCATGTGACATGGCTTGCTGTGATGTCATAATCACCTGCCAGGAATCCAAATGCTTGGCTCACAGTCACATGACTGTGGGGATGCTGGGATAGTTAGAACTTTGGGGACCAGTCGGAACTTCATTGTTTTTTTTTTATAGCTGGCAAAACTTTGAACAATCTCTGAATGAATAGATGTAAACCGAGGACTATCTCTAATTTTTTTTTTAAAGCAACCTTGACCAGTAGCCCTGCAACAGGGCATTCATTATAATTATTGCTTATCATATAGAGTATTAATGGTTTAAAACCCACCAGATTTTTTTTAAAGTTACTATTTCTCTTTTCCTAAAATACTTACTAATGCACTGGGGTTACCAGGGTTTTTTTTTATTATTATTTAGTAATCCCAATGATGCAATTTAATCAACAGACTGACTGATGAAAAAATGATGAAACAGAGCACCACTATACTTATTCATTTTTTATTTTTTTTTAAATGAGCTTTTTTAGTTTGGAAGTATTGTTTTGTTTTTGACCAATTTAGGATGTTTGTTTTGTCTGCCTGTCTATATCTGTCTATAAGTAGGTAACATTTTATATTGTAAAACCAAATAATAATCTCCTATGTATCTTAAACTATTAAAAAAAGAAGACGCTTTACTTTTTGCTTATGTGAAATCATGTAAACCCTGCAAGGACATAGAAAGATCTATAAGCAATTCCATAGCCTTTATGTGTAATAGTGGATAAAATCACTAATCTTTGCATTGGGAATTATGAAATATTGTTGTCCCTCATAGTTCTGTACATATGTCCTGCATCTAAATTATTGCTATTATATTAACTTGGTGTGTTGGTATATTTTTATGTCTGATTGGAATAATATATCGATAAGCCAGTTTTGGTGTAGTAGTTAAGGCATCAAGCTTGAAACTGGGAGACTGTGAATTCTAGTCCTGCCTTAGGTACAAAGCCAACTGGATGGCCTTGAGCCAGTCACTCTCCCTCAGCCTTAGGAAGCAGGCAATGCCAAACCACTTCTGAAATCTCGCCAGGAAAACTGTAGAGGCTTGTTAAAGCAGCAAGCAAAGGTCAGTAACTCTAATTTGAAGGTAGGAATAAGGATTGAAAAATTACTTGTCCACCCAGGTTTGTTTTTGTTTTGTTTTTATTGGATTTAGGTTGTTGCATACTAAAGAAACTTGTCTTCATTCCCATTCCATATCCAAGGGAAAGGATACTGCTTGCATACAGGTTTTTTTTTTTAAATTTACTAGTCATTTAATAACCATTCGGAGTTAAGATGACCTCAGAAAGGATGTTTTGTGATCACTAAAGCACTTCAGGCCAAAATGTTGTGCTACGCACAATCCCCACATCCCTGCATTTTGGGTGCTTGGCAATCACATCCATGACTGGTTCCAGTGTCCTGCAGTCATATGATATTTGATTATTATTTTTTTTAATTCCTTTTTTGCTGGTTCCCAGGAAAATATACCCATTCAGAAAATGGATTTGGACTTAGGATCACACAATTTTCTTAACCGCTGCCAAATGAGTCATAAAATTGTGTCCAGTCATGTGGGTGCCTTTACTTATGACCGTCAAGATTTAAGACTAAAATTCCAGTCCCAATTGCAGTCACAAGTCGAGGACTATTTGTATTCCATTTATCCTCTTTTTCATAAAGTCTGCTTTTATTGGGTCATATGGGGGGGGAAAAAGCCTTGGAGGATGCTGCAAAATTGGCAAGTCACTCTTCTCTTTAAATATTTGTTAGTATGTTTAAATTTCAGGTTTGGGGAATGAGGAAATAAAATGTTCACATTGCTCATAACTTCTAGGAACACAGTATTTCAAAGCTAAATATGAGTGCTATTATTCTGTAGTTTCAAATATGCTTCAACTGAAGTAGAAATACATTGGCTTTAATCTCAACTAATGAAACTGCGGAGGTCTGAAGCTGGTTTTGAACTAACAAGAGTCCTGGTGCAGAAAGGCCTTGAGGAAAGAGTGCCAAGGCAGACAGGAAGAGAACAGGAGAACAGGAGGTTAACTTAGCCACATTCACTTTGTTTTGTTTTATGGGATCAGTCCCATGAATGTAACCTTAGACTATAAGATGTTCCTCCTGTTCCTGATTACAAGTAAACAGAAGATGTTTTATATTTATTGAAGGTTCCACATAGAGTGTTTCAATTTTGTTCATCCACATGAATCCACATCCACAAGACAGACACAGACTTCAGAGGATAATTAGAACTGCATAAAAAACAATTGCTACCAACCTGCCTTCCATTGAGGACCTGTATACTGCACGAGTCAAAAAGAGGGCTGTGAAAATATCTAGAGACCCCTCACATCCTGGACATAAAGTGTTTCAACTCCTACCCTCAAAATGACGCTATAGAGTACTGCACACCAGAACAACTAGACACTATAACATTTTTTTCCCAAATGCCATCACTCTGCTAAACAAATAATTCCCTCAACATTGTCAAACTATTTACTAAGTCTGCACTACTATTAATCTTCTCATCGTTCCCACCACCCGTCTCCTTCCACTTATGACTGTAACTTTGTTGCTTGTATCCTTAGGATTTATATTGATATTGTTTCCTGATTGCTTATTTATACCCTATGACTATCATTAAGTGTTGTACCTTATGATTCTTGATGAACGTACCTTTTATGTATACTGAGAGCATATGCACCAAGACAAATTCCTTGTGTGTCCAATCACACCTGGCCAATAAAAATATTCTATTCTATTCTATTCTATTCTATTCTATTCTATTCTATTCTATTCTATTCTATTCTATTCTCTTTTCTCTTCTCTTCTCTTCTCCTCTTCTCTACTCTACTCTACTCTACTCTACTCTACTCTACTCTACTCTACTCTACTCTACTCTACTCTACTCTACTCTACTCTACTCTACTCTACTCTACTCCACTCCACTCCACTCCACTCCACTCCACTCCACTCCACTCCACTCCACTCCACTCCACTCTATTTGAATACAATTCTGACTCCAATGGACAGAAATGTCCATATGGAATCAATTACAAATCTTGGGGAGAAGGGTCTCATCTTCAAAATAGAAAAATCGTGTAAGTATCTCCCAGTTACGGATAACATATAGATTATACAAAGAATCATAAAATATAAGGGTTGGAAGAGATGTTGAGGTTCATCTAGTTCAATCCCTGCCCAAAGCAAATCCACAACAACCTTGACAGATGGCCACCTAGACACTGTTTAAGTATAGAAAAGTGGAGACCTCCCTATGTGAATTATTCCATTGTTTTAACCGCTCTTACCTGTTAGGAATTTTTGTTTCAGGTCCAATTTAAATCTGTTTCCTTTTAAATTAAACTCAGGTTCTTGTCTTCTAGAACTGAATGATTTTGCCTATTTACACGACAACCTTCAGATACTTGAAGACAGCAAGTCCACTGTAGCTTTCTTTTCTCCAGACTAAATTTCTGATTCCAACCATTCCTAAGTTTATTCTTCTAAACCCTTGTAGAATCTTCCCTTGTAAAGGGAAGTCACTACTCCCTCTATACTAATAAAAATGATGTTAATCTAACACTGATAAGGTGTTAGGAGTTTAATCTTTAATCAAAAGTCCAAAAAGTATTTTTTAAAACCAGAATCAGCTTGCCTCCTCTATATATCCACTTTAGATTCTTTCGGTTATTAGGAAAGTCCTTGCCATTTTTCTGAGTGTAGTTTCATGTAGATTGGTATGCATTTATAATATTGATGCAAACTCTTCTATCGTCAGTTTCAAGTAGTCTATGGTGGTGGCTATTCTGCTACCGCAAGTTCTTTCTTTTGACATCTAGAGTTGAATGCATTTAACATCTCTTGAGTTGTTAAATTGGCTCCTTTCATAACCAATCTCTCACCATCAGCTAGAAAAGAAATATAATAATTTAATTATAGGAGGAAAATAAAAAGCAATCAGTGAGTGTTAACAGTTCTATGTTACAAAATCAGATAGATATTTAGGAATGTTATTTTCAGTAAGAATAACAATAATGCTAGGACAATTCCTTTCATTTGAACATTAAATGATAAATTATGCACACAGATATATGAGATTCAATTTGAAATAATCAGCTTTCTAAAGAAGGGGTGGCAATACAAACCTAAAGCTAGGATATGAGATGCCTTTCACTGAAAAAATTCTTCCACAATGTAGCCCAGTATTTCTCAACTCCCAAATTCAGAATTCTTATACTAAGCTGGAGAATGTTGGAAGTTGAAGTCAACACATCTTAAATATGCCAAGATTGAGAAATACAGATGTAGCCAAATACTATAAAAATTAAATGACAGCAGATTCCAGGATTTCAAATAATGAATTTTAATATTAACTGGAAATGTGAAGGACAAAATCTGTAATCTACACACTCGGGGTCACCACTTCTTGCCCACTTCTTCTTGCCCACTTCCATTTCCAAAAACAATTGGCACCAATTGGCTTGATATACAACATTTCGTACTAAGTGTCCAAACCAAGTTCAAACACCTAATGGAAAAAGAATCCTCCAAAAAGTCTTTTAACTCCAGGAGACAAAAACCCTAATCACCATGGTCTCAATCCACATACCAGGTTCCAGGTAATAAACCCTACAGATTTAAAGAGGACTTGAATAAACATGATCAGACATGTTTCAAAGCATGGTTTTCAATTGTACTCGTACTTTCTCATCTGTTTCTGGTAAAATTCTACATTATTTTTTAAATAGTGACATCCTATTGTTTTTGTTAAAATAATTTCATTGGTAATCTACAGTGGCTACTAGAAGTTACAATAAGCCATCTAGTGGTAAAAAAAGACAACCACATGGGAAATAAGTACTACAATTGTAGTACTACCTTAGTTGTATGTGAAATTAGCATGAATTTAACATGTATTAGCATATGTATGTGTATCTATGTAAGAAAAACTGGAAGAGCTTTCAAACTATCTAACAAGCCTTACAAATATGAGGAAGTCACATTAAAGATTCAAAGAGGAATCTTTAATTCTGCTTATATCTGGAAAGCCACTTTGGTCTAGTGGTTATAAGGTACCAGGCTAGAAACCAGGAGGCTGTGAGTTAAAGTCCCACATTAGCCATTAAAGCCAACTGAGTGACCTTGGGCCAGTGACTCTTTCTCAGCCCAACCCACCTTACAGGATTGTTGTTATGGGGAAATTAAGGGGAGGAAAATGTGTTGGATATGTTTACTCGCCACTTTGAGTTATTTGTAAAAAGAATAAAGGTGAGATACACAGAAATAAATAAAAATATATGTTGCAAAGTACCGTAACTCTTTAGAAAACACCACACACATCTATTCTACATGCTTTCATTTCTCTCATATTTCCTATCATGTGGCATGAAAAAGGACATTTCTCTTCACAGACTGTACATTTTATCTTTCCATTCATTTCTTTGAAGTTGGCAAGTAATTGGGCATTTTCACCTGCTGTTACTTAAGGAGTGCAGGAAGTCTTCGACTTATAACAATTCTTTTAGTGACTGTTCGAAATTACAACCGCACTGAAAAAAAGTGATTTATGACCATTTTTCACATTTACAACCGTTGCAGCATCCCGATGGTCATGTGAACAAAATGTGGATGCTTGGCAACTGGTTCATATTTATGACAGTTTCAGTTGTCCTGCAGTCTTGTGAATAGTTTTTGCCACCTTCTGACAAGCAAAGTCAATGGGGAAACCAGATTCAAAACTATGCCACTAACTTAACAACTTCAATGATTCCCTTAACAATTGTCACTAGAGAGGTCGTAAAATGGGGCAAAACTCACTTAAATGTCTCCCTTAACAACATAAATTCTGGGCTCAATTGTAGTCGTAAGTCAAGGATCTCCTGTATGCATCTGCTGTTTTCAGGGACCGACTCATAATTCAATAAAGACAAGTATGAAGAAAATAGTATGAAACACACATTATCCTAATGTGGTTTGGTTTTTGCAGTAGTGTGGTTTGGTTGGGGTTAGTTCGTTGTATGAACACAAAACATTTGGCACATTTTCAATCATCCAGGTCATGGTTGTCTCAAAGGTGCTTTTTCAAGAGGCATCTGGACTTTCTGGTTTTTCTTTGAAGATGTTTCCTTTCTCATCCAAGAGGCTTCCTCAGCTCACCATTCAGTCAGAGCTGAAGAAGCTTTTTGGATGAGAAGCAAAACGTCTTCAAAGAAAACTCAGAAAGTCCAGTTGCCTCTTGAAATGGAACATTTGCAGAACAAAATAAGCCTAATTTCCTGTAGAAGTTGCAGCAAGATGGCAAAAGTCCTCAGCTTTGCTGCTATTTCTGTAACAGGTGCCCCAACCACAAGTGAAACTTTTCGTTTTGATTGATATGTTTATATTTTTGGTGTGAAAACAGCTAGTAAAGGAATGATAGCATTTCTCTTGTGAGATAAGACTGAATTTTTCTCTTCTGCTTTGTTGTTCCTATCTCACATGCACATACCTCAATGCCTATGGTAGGATAAAGGAAAAAGAAAAGGGAGCACCAGAGGGACACTTGGCAGCTATTTCTGCCTTTCCCTCTTAAGAATGCCACATAGGGAGTTGTGTGAACCAGTCCATTCTAGTTTGAAAATGGTAAATGGATCAATGCAATGTGTAAATCAAGCCAACTGTGACTAATTTAATAAACCATGGTTGGTTTAATAAGATAAAACAAAGAATTACTTAGCACTTTTAACGCAATTATCTTTGTTTACAAGGTGAAATAGGATTTAAATTTGCTGCAGAATTTGTATTATTGCATATAATCACGTATTGTAATACATCTAAAGAAGTGTTGCAATTTACTTAATATATTATTTTAAAGACAACAATATTGATGGAAGTTTTGAATTCAGATTGGAGCTGTGGGATGAGACTTTCATGGGATGTGTAAGCTAAAATATTTGTCCTTTCTGAAGGTCCTAGAAAAAACCACCAGCTTTCTCTAATTCACAATTTTTAAAAGGATAGGGAGACCTTTTTTATCTTTCTCCAGAAGTGAAGATGCTTCTTGAATGAGAAGTGCAACTTTTTCAAAGGAAAAAATCAAGAAAATCCAGTTGCCTTTTGGAAAAGGCATCTTTGGGATAATCACGCTGTGGATGATTGAGAATCTTCATTGAAATCTGTCTCCAGAATTTAGTTAACAATTTGAAAAAGACATTACTGTTAATGATAATAATGAAAAAAAGGTTGCTTATTTTTAACTATTTTGATACCTATAGAACAGAATATTTATATTTTAGGATTGAACTGTGGGGTCTTTGGTGCTCTCTGAACTTGGTTGTTTTCTTGCAGACATATCATTACAAATTAGGTAACGTCTTCAGTTCTAGTAGGGACTGGGGTTTGCCCTCGTTTTATACACTAGTGCCTTGGTCAGTCAGAGTTGGTGGGAATGGTTTTGGTGGCTGAGACCAAATCCGTTGTTTATTAGCACTGATGATGTTAACTAGTTTGGTAATGAAACTTTTGCAAGAATATAACTATTCTGAACTCATGACAAGCTAGGAAGCAAAGGCAGAACATTAAATCACCAGGACATGTACATGTTTAACTCTGCTTTGTTGATCTTACGTTTCACAAAATCTCAATTTTTTTCTTTCTCCAATTGAGACTTCAGTTTCATTGTTATGCCATTATTTATTATTTTGTCTGTTGATTACAAAGCTATTTCCCCTCATCCTCTCTGTCAGTCTCTATTCTTCAAAAGATCTCCTAGAGTGAAGCAGAAGGAACAGACTATAATTGTCTATAGGCTACAGAACTGCTTGGAATAAAGATATTTGAGGTTTTTTAAAAAAGTACCACGGTGGGTATTGATAGGCATTGTAGTCCAATCTACCTAGAATGTGATAGAGAGAGGGCCACCCTAAAGTAACTTTAAGAAGTGCAAGAGTTGCAATTCTTGTCAGTATAAATAAATCTTACAGGAAGTACTGTGGTTAACTACAATTTAAGTTTTTGGCACTTTAACTATATTATATTCTAACATAAGTCCTGTGTGTAAAATTAGCAGATCAATCCATTAGCTGAGAATAAACATTTACTCTGCCGCATTAGTCTACTATCATACCGGAAAGTTTAGCTTTTATATGAGGAATCTGCTAGAAATATTGAGTCTCTGTGTAAATATGAACTGGAAGAGAGAAAATCTTCCCGTTCCTTCTTTCTATGCATCTGAATATATTGTTTAAGAGGATTTAACAATGTATAAAGATTGTTTAGCCTCTGGCACCATATTTTTCTAAAAAAAAACATCCTAGGCTCTTTTTTCAGGTTTTCTAGCCATGAAAGATTATTCTCACAATTTTGGAGTTCTGGAAGAAATGGTATTTCATTTATAGAAGCAGGTGATAGACAGACAGATATTGATCAATGTGCTGAAACAAGATTGAGGGTTCAGATAAACAGCTATCAGTTAAAATACTCTATGAGCCAAGAAAAAAATTAAACATATACGAATTTATTCTAATTCTGTTGCTTTTCCGATTCTCATCTTTTAGCTACAGAAAGTGTCAAGTTCTGTGACCATGATACTTGGAATACCACATCCATTTCTGGTCCCCACAATAAAAAAAAAATACTAAGATTCTAGAAAGAATACAGAGAAGAGCAACGATAAGGGATCTGGAGGCTAAATCATATGATGAATGATTAAGAAAACTGGATATGTCTAGTCTAATGAAGAGAAGGACTATGTCAGAAGCAATTAGCCCCGTTACCTTCCTGGGGTAATTGCCTGGATCGTGGCATTTCCTTGTGTATACTTTTGATAAAATAAAACCGGAATACATCTTCTAATAAACTCATATTTATTGTAAAGAAAATAAAACATCTAACTATCTAAATATTTAATTGTTACATTTTTGCAAAGTTCCTATCGGCTACTTCTCAGTAGCCGGACTTCTCTTGGCAAGAGAACAAAGAAAAAATAAAGTGAAGTGGAAAGAAAGGAATGCGAATACACGTAGTATCAGTCACTGATAAGAAATTTTGGCAAGCTACGGAAAGTCTGACAGTCCAGAAATAATGAGCTCAGCTGGTAAATACAAAAACGCAGTGACAGACTAGGGGTCATATGATAGCAGTTTTCCAGTATTTGAGAGGCTGTCACAGCAAAGAAGAAATTGTCTTATTCTCCAAAGTACCTGTGGGCAGGACTAGAAGTAATACAAGGTAGATCATTAAAGAGAGATCCAACCTAAAACTAAGGGGAAATGTCCTGACAGTGAGCACAATTAATCAGTGGGATGCCTTGCCTCCAGAAGTTGTAACTGCTCCATCACTAGAGGTTTTCAAGAAGAAACTGGACAGCCATTTGTCCAGAATGTTATACTGCCTTCTGCTTGAGCAGGGGGTTGGACTAGAAGACCACCAAGGTCCCTTCCATCTCTGTTATTCTATGTTGTCATGTCCAGATTGCCCCTTCCCTTTTATAAATGTCTCCAGTAACATCTCTACTGTGTTTTGTGATGGTTTGAAAGACAGCTAGACATCAATCAGGATTCCCCTACCCCATCTGCTACCTCTCCAGCCTGGGTCTCAACAGGGGCAGAGAAGCCTATCAGATACCTGGGTCACCTTGAATAGCTGGTAGCAAAACAACATCTCAAAAGTTCATGGTATGGAACTGCACCACTTGTCAGTCCTTCTTTGAGTTACTTTTGAAAAATGGTTTACTGCTCTTGCAAGAGAGTTGTGGTCTTTTTGTTGTCTTCTAAAAGAGAAGCAAAGCCATCTTCAAAAGCAGCCCAGACAACAGCTGGCATGTGCAGTAATGGGCAGATACTTGCACTATGAATCATTCAAGAGGGAGGGAGGGAGGGAAATAGGGGGTGGGTGGGAAGAGTTTCATGTTTCCCCACGAAGCTCTTTGTCAAATACTTCTGATCATCTGCTATTCTAATTGATCCAGATCTCAAGATGAGATTTGTTTGAAGAACTGGACTCTCACACTCACCAAAGCAGGATGTGTGCAATGTATGTAATGTGATGTAAGAGACAACACATTAATTGGTAATTGTTAATTCTTCTAAAGAGGAATAAAAAATACTTCATGGATTACTTCAAGGATTACTTAAGAAGAAGGGGACTGGTGCCAAATAGCCAATATCTTCAATTCAAAGTCATTGCTTGGTGAAAAATAATGCCAACCTTCTACCTGTAATGAACACAGCTTGCTTTGACCTATTTTAACTATAGTTGTTTGAATTACTATTTATGTTGATTCAATATGCAATACTCAGAACTGTCTAAAATGAAAATTAATCTGTTTCTTTGTCAAATGAAAAATAGAACTGACATTTCGGGGGTGGGGGTGGGGAGCGTAATTCTGATTTCTGAGTATCACAGAAAATATTAATCCCAGTTCACTTTAAATTGAAATAAAGAATTTTAAGAAATAAAAGAGAATTTCTTCTATATGCTAATTGCCACCTAAAACAGTTCTTAATAGTTTTTACATTAGCTAAGAGATGGCAATTCAATCTGAATGATATAATGGCCTTTTGTTCGAAATGAATAATATGCAATACTTTGGATTCACTTCCAAAAAGATTGTTTGCCATATGCATAAACATCTATGTGATTTTGGGAAAAGATGCAGCTATTTTAAAGAGTTGCAGATAAATGCTATGTTCAGGATTACATGTTCCTAAGCATCACTTGGGAGTAAAATCTGAAGATCTGGATATCCTTACTAAATATGATCTAGCAAATGTTGTGTGCTGCATGAACTTTGGATTGGATGGAGGTATAATTATTTACAAGTAAGCCCTGTTGACTTCAGGTGAATTTACTTTACTGAAGATGGATAGAATAAGATTCAGGTTAATCCTTTCTCATCTAAAGCCATTATAAACCATATCAGCAGATCAAATGCTGTAAATTGCTCTGAGTAAAGAAAATGTGGCATTGAAATGTACAAATGATCCATTTCAAAACAGGGGTAGATAACATGATCACTGGTTCTTAGTTCTAAAACAATGGTTAAAAATGTTTATTGCACTGGAAAAATTTAAATAAACACAAAGAAAACATCTGGGGAGAGTATTTAAATCCCTCCATGTTTCAAGAATAATTTTTTTTATTCCAAAGATAGGACTTTAATAAATAGATCAAAACAGTTGGAATCCACTGGTGTATGTTTAATCTAAGCAATCTGCTTCAGCCATCTGTTCTGAGCAGCTTTAGAAATGATAAGATTCCAGGAGCATGGTTAAACTATCAAAGAAAGATTTGTGGCTTTCCTGGAGTCACTTCTTCATGGCAACTGCCTGAGGTTCTAGCACTTAAAGCTGTAGCAGGTGTGAAAACAAGAAAACATCCTACCAGTTTTTGCATCATAATCAAGAACAAAGCTGGATAACAAAAAAAATGCTTTCTTCCCACAGCTTCTTAGAACAGTTCAGTGGTGGGATTCAGCCGGTTCTATCCAGTTCAGGCAAATCAGTAATGGCTGCTGCGGGAGGCTCCGCCCACCCACCCGGACATTATCAAGTCCTGTTTTTGACGCTCTGCGCATGCATGGAAGGCTCTGCGCATGCGCAGAGGTGGCGCACGGACTCACATTTGCAAACCAGTAGCGAAAGTAAGTGAATATCACCCCTGGAACCATTGTGTGAAAAAGAACTGAATGAAAGCCTAAAATTACTGACTTTCACTCAGCAGACTTTCAGCTATTTGATCCAGAGATATCAGTGGCCTTGTGTAGTTGTGTAAGGCAAGAATTGCCCTCATTGGAAATTGATTACCTTCCCCAAGCTCTGCAAACCTTGGTGTGTTTCCCCTTGAAATGCAGCATTATTTATAAATAAATTGTCTCTGTGTTCAAAGAAAGACAGCACTGAGCATCACACAAGTGTTTAGTAAAGCTGGCAGCAAGGCAAATGTTGGAGGCACAGTGTTTGCTGTGTTGGAGTGGTCCTCTGATCTGGTGCAATTCCAATATGGTAGATCTGCAACTCTGCAACTGGTTCTAGGTTGGAGAAAAACTACCCTACAGTATGCCAGTCATAACTACTTGTCCATTTTTTCTGACTATTTGTGTGTGTTTAACTGCTGTTCCAGTGATGGCTGATTGTATTTCCAGAGTCCAGCAGTTCAAACTGTTTTTCAGCTCAATTGCATACAGGGAAGGGATTTTGGTGTTGTATTTTTAAACAGAATAAGTAGATGAACACATTATTCTAAATCAGGGGTGTCAAACTGACGGCATCACATCATCATGTGACGTATCATGGCTTTTATCCCCTTCTATAAACTGGGAGTGGGCATGGCAGCACATGTCGCAGATGGCCTGTGGACCATGAGTTTGACACCCCTGTTCTAAATCACAGCCTCATTTAATCATGATTTATTGAATAACTCACAATGGCAAGTTTCAGCATCATATTACAAATAGAAACAAGCTATGTAATTACTTAGTGCAGTGTATTAATATTACTAATGAGGTCTGCTTTCAGGGAATAATGCATAAATTCACATTATATCTGTGCCCAGCATTCATTTTTGAATATATTTTAACACTTTTCCTACTATTTTATTTATCTAATTTCAATTTCCTAAACTTTCTTAAAAGGGCGAGGGGAATATTTCACAAAGAATAACACAGTTACAATCTCTTAGAATTTTTAAAATTTAATCATTGTCATCAAGGACTTTAAATTGCATACAACACTGTTTCTTGCACATGATAGAGTTTTTTTTTTTTAAATCTAGTTTAGTAAGAAGAAGAAAAAAGAAAAAAAATATGGACTAGTCCTCTTTCGAGAATGATCTGCCTCTCTCTAACATAGACATCAAGCTCTTCATACTTTTTTATAAACACGAGTACATTTGACACCATTGAAGGCATATTCCTGGAAAATAAAAAGTTAATGTCAGCCTCAGCTTTGCCTGCTTCAGCTGCCATAAGAAACGGGGGAGGGATTAGATAAGGGGGGCGAAAGGGGGGGGGAAGGTGCAGGAGGTGTTTTATCCATTGTAGGACGTGTCTTCCCAAGAAACGAAAGTGAATCTTCAAAAGGGGCTGGCTGACCAACTGCCCTACATTCCTGATGAATGACGTTGCCAGACGTGATGCCACCTGACCTTTGGGAGACCTTTGGATTGGCTGATGGTCAATGGACACGGTGGGGGGGGGAGAAGCTTAGTAGATGCTATTTCGCATGTTTTGCTCACTTCCAGCTTTACCTGGGTTGCGATCATTTCATATTCAGTAAAAGTACTAATCTCTTCAAAATGATTGAGTTTGGGTTTTCCTTTCCTGGATATTGAAGGAAGCATACCTGACAGTTATATTCATTCTCTTTTTACAAACCGATTGTTGGGAAGCAGGATAAGGTAGGTGGATATTTATGGTATTTGAGGTAAGTTACATTTCATTTATAGTGTACAAATTTAGCATAAGAGACAGAAAAAATTCTACTTACAACTATCAGTTTCCCATCGTCCACCTTCCTTGTTATTGTGCATTCTTTGCCATCCCACTGCTGGACCTGGGTCAATACATTGTTATCATCTAAAGTGATGAGGGTCTGTAAAGGAAGACAGAATTTTAGTAGTGTGCTCCTTCCTTCATGTGTTGATTTTCAATTTGTCTTGAGTGTGGTACACAATCAAAACCAGAAGCAAACTTCCGGTTGGTAATTCGCAGCGTGGCGGAGGAAGGAGAACGGTCTCTATTCTTCAACCCTGGATTTTTTGTGTTTTGGGGACTCTTTGGGATGCAAAAAGCCTGGAGGGCATTGCGGACTAGAGGGGGAGTCCAGAGTGTGGTGAAGTGAAGGGCGATCACTCGCTGCATGAATGGACACCCTTGTCGATACAACGCGAATGTGTCTGACGGCTGAGGCTGCGATGAGCCAGTGAGTACAGGGAAGAGAATATTTTCGAAGCAGATGGTGTCATTTTAAGTGATTATTTGGAACATCGCAAGATTAAAGATTGTTTTGAAAAACTGGGTCCGGTCTTTTCTGGTTAGAAGATTTCCAGCGAGAGAGTGAGCGGCGACTTGGCGGATGGAGAATGACTCAGCATAATATACTCAACTGTTAAGACGGCAACAAGGAGAAAGAGTGGAATTCATGAAGTGAAGGCACGATTATTAAAAGTTGGTGAGAACTGAGAATTAAAAGAAAATTGAAGGCAAAGAAGGTGAGAGAGCCGATAGCGTAAAGTGACAGAAGGTGATAGGAACAGGACTGAAAGGCGGAGAAGAAGTGAGGACTGATATTTTGATTAATTTGATTAATTAGTATAGAATATATTAATATAGACTATGTAGTCGATTGATATTTGCTATTTGTTATTTACTATATTTGCACTTCCTCATAGTGATACTAAAAACAACTGCGGGAAATAAGAAGAAGAAGAAAAAAGGCAAGTTAATTTAATTTAATTTAATTAATTTAATTTAATTAATTCAATTTTTATGCCGTCCCTCTCCGAAGACTCAGGGCGGCTCACAATACATTTTAAAAAATCATTATAAAAAAAATTTAAAAATTAAAAACATTAAAAAGTCATTCACACCATTCATGGCCGGATCTTGTCAGATCACAAGAGCGAGATCAATGGCCCCAGGCCTGCCGGAAAAGCCAGGTCTTCACCGCTTTTCGGAAGGCCAATAGGGTGGGGATGGTCCGGACCTCAGGAGGTAACTGGTTCCAGACAGCTGGGGCAGCCACAGAGAAGCCCTCCCCTGCAGGCCCGCCAGCCGGCATTGTTTAGCTGACGGGACCCAGAGGAGACGAACTCTGTGGGATCTTACCAGTCACTGGGAGCTATGCGGCAGAAGGCGGTCTCGAAGATGGTTGATGATAGTGTGGAAAAATATTTTTTCCATATTATAGTGTGAAAAAATATTTATAAGATTTTGGGAGCGCAAAGTAGAATATTGAAAGAAATGACTAGTGTCACTACTACAACCTTAAAGGCAGGGAAGAAAACAGCATTGAATCCAATGACAACAATGGTGTCTCCTTCAAATCAACGATCGACTGAGGGGCCTTCAAAAATGGAAAAGTCTACTACAGCTCCAACCATGCAAACAATGCAAGCTGCCTTAATGCTAATACAAGAGACAATGGTTAAAATGCAGGAAACGATGTTTAGTAATCACAGTGAAATGAAAGTTGATATCCAGAATTTAGACAGTAAAATGAATGCAATCCAAGAAGCAATCCAGCAGAATGAACAAAAAATAAAAATTGTAGAGGCCAAGGCGGAGCAAACTGAAAGAAAATTAGATCAGGTAGATCAAAAGATGATGGCCCTAAACAAAGACCTTGAAGATTCAATGATCCAGCTGGAAATGGACAGGGAATCGTTTTACCTGAGATTCCAAAACGTGATTGAGGCAAAAAATCTTGAACAAATAATGGCGGAGATTATTGCAGAATCCTTACAGAGAGATAAACAAAAATTGTTCCAGAAATAGATGAGGTATACCAAATTCAGACAAACTATGCCAGACGCCATAAATTGCCCAGAGAGGTCCATATCAGATTTGTTAGAAAAAGGATCTATGATATAGTATACAATATAACCAGAGAAGAATCTATGATATATAAGGGTAAAGAAATCATCACTTTGAAGCAAGTTCCCAGTAGAGTAAGAGAGCAGCGTAAAGATTATCATTTTCTGGCAATACAACTGAACAAACGAAATATCATGTTTAGATGGATACTTCCAGAAGGGATACCTGTCACATGGCAAGGCAAGAAATTGAAAATAGATAGTTTAGTGACGGCACAAAATTTTTTGGATCAACTGACAGGAAACAAAGAGGAGCAGTGCAGCAAGGAGGAAGTGGAGACCATAAGCCAGGAAGAAGAATTGCCACACCAACGAGATGCCAAAGAGGGAGCCCTAGAAAAGAAGAACAAGGAAGAAAAAGAGAATTAAGATATAAAAGGTAGTAAAACAAGAACCCAAAGGATTACAAGGGCAAACAGATATTACTACCAGACAGAAAGACTAAAGAATGGAAGATTGGAAGCTTATATCGATAAACATAAATGGATTAAATGCAACAACAAAAAGAAGACAGATATTTACAAAGTTAGCTAAGCAAAAAGTAGATATAATATGCCTCCAAGAGGCATATTCGGAAACAAGATGAAAGGTATTTGGAATATAGCAAGTTGGGGAAGCTATATACAGCTTTATCTGAAAAGAAAAAGAAAGGGGTGGCGATATATGTTAAGGGACGGATAATAACTAAACAAATCTATGTGGATTCTAAAGGAAGAACGTTAATGTTGGAAATAATGAGAGAATTTTTATCATTTTTGTTAGTAGTTATTATGCGCCTAATAAAAACCAGGGGGATTATTATAAAAAAATACAAGAAAAAATAATTATGATAGGCCACAGAAATATTTGTATCGTGGGAGATTATAATGGGATAATAGATACTAAAAAGGATTACGCCAGCAGTAAAGATAATAAGAAGAAAAGGAATATATTACCCAAAACGTTTTTTAATATGGCAGAGGAACTAAATTTAATAGATATATGGAGAGCCTTTCATCCTAAAGAAAATGTCTCAGTTCATTGCCCCATGATGGACCTGACTATGTTGTCCCCATTCCTAATCTTAACAGCACCCCAAAATGTGTTCCTTTGACTCATAGTATAGTTATCTTTCATCATTATCATATATCTACTCTCAGTTTTCTACAGTTCCCACTGCTGAACTTTTATTTCCATTTTTTCAACAGAAAAACATTTGGCTTTTTGTTGTTGTGTTGTTGTTTAAAACAATGAGTAAATCTGTGCTTTTTGTGGCTAATCTGAAACTCTCACATAATACTCCATTTTATCCTGCTGGGATTGCTGCTTCTGAAGTTCCATGATGGTTGGCAGGCTCTAGTGATACTGTGGTTCCTACTCCAATAATTATTTTTTTTAAAAATAGTAATTATAAACCAATGGAAAATTGCTTTAAATTATGTGAAATTGTTTCCTCTGATCTTAATATAAGGTATTGCTTATTTAATATATAATAGAGCTGCAAATCTGTAGATGAGATATTTTGCTCGTATGTTTTCAACTTGTCCTATATGACCTGCTCATATTAGATTAGATGATTGATTTCACTCTGAATTAAAAATTCTTATATTATTCTTGATTATACAGGTAGTCTTTGGTTAACAATAGCAACTGAAATACAAAACTGTGTCACTAAGCAATGTAGCTGTAAAGCACGATATCACATGTGTGTGGCAGTTCTGGCACTTTCAGTTGCTGTTGTTAAGCAACCAATGCTTAACATGTGGATATTAATTATGAAGTTATCATGGTGCTGAATAAGGAAACTTATGATAGATCCTTGTGACTGCAGCCATCACAGAGTCCCTGCAGTCATATGATTGTGGTTTGGGCACTTGGCAACCAGCTTCCAATTATGACAATTGCAGCACCCCATTAGCCCATGATAATCATTTGGACCTCCTGCTAGCTTCCCCATTGACTTTGCTTGTTGGGGGCTTCTGGTGACGTACACAGCATGCAGCTAGGGTTTCTCTGTGTGGGGGGGTTTAGTGGACATATGATATTTTGCCTTGCTGTGTCTTTTTTCTATTCTTCATTTGGTGTTTTTTGTAGGCTGCTTTGCTATCTGAGGTATTCAGTAAGCCTTCATGATACACAAGTTTCAGTGCATCTTCTTTACCATCCTTCAAATATTCTTTCAATGCCCTTTTCTCTTCTTCTTCAGCTGTCTGAAGTACTTGCAACATTCCATGCCCAGCATGTTCACTGTGTGGGTGATGAGCATGATTCATTGTCATGATTTTTCTGGTCTTCCTATCTAGGGCTTTCAGTTCTGCTTGAGTCCAGTCTACTATTCCAGCTGTGTTCATTTCCTTGATGGCATTTCCTCCACTAAGCTTGGATTTTAAGACCTTCTTATTCCCTTCTAACCTCTGTTTTTACTTTAGTGTGCTTAATGTTGTCAACTGTTATTATTATAGTTGATGTTACACTGGATTTGACACTATCAAGTCCTTCCCAAGAACCTGGGATAAATTGTGGTGATGGTTTCCTGCTCATTCATGATTTTTCCTCTGTGTGTATAAAAAAATGACAGAAAAATATATATTAGAACAGACATCCCCAACTTTGTGGTTATCTACATGCCTGACACTGTAATAAAAGTACCACTTGGTAAGGCTTACTTAGAGACAATTACCCAGAAACATAAACACCACATACAAATTACCCTCAAGCTGATCAGCTCTCCTGGTTTATACAGTGGATCCAGGTAAAGATAATATTTGTAAAGTTCAGTCTACAAAACTGTTCTCTATTACACATTCTTGAGTTTGAGCTTTATTTCTAAGATTTTTGTTTATTTATTTGTGGTAATTGCCTTTGCAGACATATGTAAATTGAGGATAATGTTATGAGTTTTATCCCCTATTTTGCAAATGCACCAGCTCTTGCATCCGGCTTAGATTCAGCTCAAAGAGTTAGTTCAGCACAGCCACCAGAAGTTGGCTGTAACAATTAAAATGAGCACAAAATGACAGGGAAGGGATACACATATCTGTGTGGTTGTATACACAAGAACAGTGGCAAAACTCCTCTAGGTGTGATCACTGATGAATAGAAAAATGCATTTTACAATGTGGGGGTGCCTGACAACTGAATACACTGTCCAGAGAAGCTCTTTATTCCAGTGTTTTCCCATATAGCAGTGACGGCTAACCTTTTTGCAGTCGCATGCCAAAAGCGAGGGAAGCGTGGGAGGTCGCATGCACGTGCCCACACCCATAATTCAATGTGCCCCGTCCCCTGCACATGCATGCATGACCACCCTGCACTTCCTCCACTTTTGGTACATGATGGCACAGTGAGCCCTGTAGGCCCATTTTTCACCCTCCCCAGGCTCCAGAGGCTTTCTTGAAGCTTGGGGAGGGCAAAAACATTGTTCGCATTATTTTTGCTGTAAGCCGCCCAGAGTCCCTTGGGAGATGGGCGGCATAGAAATGCGATAAATTAAATTAAATTAAACAGCCTCCCCCCCCTCCCCGGAGACCCTCCGGAGGCCGGAAACAGCCCTTTTTCCCACTTATGGGCCCGGAAGGCCCAGAAATCAGCTGGCCGGCACGCACATACGCACAGAAGCTGAGCTAGGGCAACGGTTGCGTGCCCACAGATATGGCTCTGCGTGCCACAGGTGGCAGGTGTGCCATAGGTTTGCCATCACAGCCATATAGATTTAACTGTTCATGGCAATTGTGGCATTGTTTTATAGGCCAGAGCCACACTTACCATTTTTCAGGAGCAAAAGACTAAAAAACTGGATTTTGGAAGAAGGTAGATTTGTTAAAACAACTGGGACAAATGAGTTTTAATCTAAGAACTGAAACTAAACAACATCATACTGATCCATAAAAAATTATACTTGAGCATAAATGCACTTTTCTGGCACCTGGAGAACTGGTAATCAATGCTGTTTGCAGTGCAAATGATTCTGCTGGTATTCAGTGGGCATTCTTAAGCATGGGGACCAGAGGTGGTATTCAGCAGGTTCTGATCAGTTCTGGAGAACCAGTAACGGAAGTTTTGAGTAGTTCGGAGAACCGGTAAATACCACCTCTGACTGGCCCTGCCCCCATCTATTCTCTGCCTCCTGAGTCCCAGCTGATCAGGAAGAAATGGGGATTTTGCAGTAACCTTCCCCTGGAGTGGGGTGGGAATGGAGATTTTACAGTATCCTTCCCCTGCCACACCCACCAAGCCACGGCCACCAAGCCACGGCCACAGAACCGGTAGTAAAAAAATTTGAATCCCACTACTGATGCGGACTGAGCTTAAGTTCTTAAATTAGTTTCTTCATATTACAAAACTCACCAGCACTCTCAGATCAAAACAGCATAGCACAAAGTTCTTAAATTAGGAGTAGTTTGGGCATATTCTGGGAATAATGGACTAGTTTGTAAGTCAAGAATCTAGTTTGGGACTGCTACTGCTGAGATATTTGAGTTAAAACAGCAGAATCTGTATTTTTGTGGAGGTAATGACATTATTCGACTTCAGGAGTCATTGAACGCAATAGTTAAAAATCAGTTTAACATGTCATATACTTGGTGTGTTCCCTGGGTTACAGTCTCATTTACCTGAGTTTTTCGACCATCTATCGTGTTTTCATCAAACTTTTCACCTAACTTGAAGCTGAATTCTGAGTTCTTGAAAGTGCTTTTAGTTTTGATTGTGAAAGTATTGTCATTCCTGCTGATGATAGTATCTTCCCTGGCCATATTTCTCAACCCTCTAACTATTGCACCTATCCCTGCCAAAAGAAGAGAGAATTTACTTTTAAATAGGTTCAGCAAAGCACAGTCATTATATAGACACTTTCACACAAGATTAATGATCTTTTTAAATTATCTAGCATGAGAGGGAGTTTCCCAGTCAATGATCTTACCGGCCCTTCTCATTAAATTTTAATTACACATCACTCTTGCAAAACTTTGTAAAACTCAACCTAACCTAAAATGAGTTCTATTCAGAATTCAAATCCTTGTAGGAGACAAGCATATTCACAAGTCTTCAGTAGGATTGGAACAAAATCATTCTACAGTGTGTCAGTATATTTCTTCTCACTGTTCCTCTCACTATTACAGCAACTTCTGGTAAGGCATAGAAAAAATCAATACAGAGTAATTACTTTGAATTGACTCCCATAAACATGAAGTTTGTGTCATTCCAGGAGTTTGGGTTCAACAGATTTGGAGACCACAAAATTGCCACCTTTCAGATTGGCTTATATTTCCTGAGTGAGTTCTGGATTTTCCTATGTCTAGTCTTAAGGCAGGAATATTGATTAGGAACAGACTTTTTGTATTGCATGTAGTGTGGTGTTCCTAGTTAAGGAACTACATTTATATATGGTGTACAGACCAATGAAAATGTAGTATATTTTAATTTAAATGGGCCCCAGAACTCAGCTCGCTGTGCAATATTTTGGCTACAGGAACCAAATGTATTAAATAATCATCACTGAACTCTATATTTCAGTGGAATTGATCCAGAAGGACGGGAGAGGGAGGGAAGAAAAATTCAAATAAAATAGTTCATTCATAGGATGTTCATTCGGTACTTTTCTAGCTTCTATTTCAGCAGGAGTCACTGAAAATGATGACTAAACTCTGTCATTGCTAGATTCGGTTTTGTGTTCCTCGGCATGAAGGTACAGGAAATTTGCTCATCTTGCAACATTTCTAATGCTGAATCAAACTATTTGAAACTCCTAAATATTAGAACCATACATTCTGTTAATATAGACCTGAGCAAAGTCAGGTAAAATACAAGAAACATAGCGAAGCATATATCACAGAAATCCATTTCTTTAAAAAAAGAAGTACTCTTCTTCCCTGGGGGAAGTTCAAGAAAAGAGCAACTGTATTCATTTAAACCCATCATCCCCACATGGACAACTCATTCAGTCCTGTTTTCCTTCTCTCTCTCTTACACACTTTTCATATGCAGCCCAGCTGCAATCTTAGTTTGCTCATCGGCTCCATTGAAACAATGTCTGTTTATATGCTTGTTATAAAAGCTATTTGAGAATGCCTTTGCAGAGCTTGGAGAGAGCATTTTTAAGAGCTGAAAAAAGAGACACAAAGCTCATAATTCCATATTTCCAAATCTTTATAGACTACCAAAAGGAAAAAAAATAAAACTTTTTCATCATCATCATCATCCATCACTGCAACCTAGATGACAAAGCCATATGCACGTTTTGGTGAAATAGGGCTGCATGCTGAAAAGCACATTTTGCATAGCAACTGAACAGAATGCAAGTATTGCATGCATACAAAACAGACTACACATAGACACACACAGAGACACAGAGAAAGAGATACAAGCATACTACACATACACCAGACACTTTGAGCTACAATCAATATTTCATTTTAATACAAAGCAGCCATTTTAAACAGACAAAGCCACCCTTCTCCTAAAAAAAGGGGGGGATGGACACAGGGTAGGATGAATTACATAGTTTTTAACAGCAATCCTACATTTTTCGGTCAATTGCACTTAGGAGATCCACATTCACTGGGAATTACCATCTGCATCTTTGAATTTACACACAGACACACAGACACACACACACACACGAGTACAAGAATGGAACATATACATAAGAAAATGTGATGATGATGATGATCAGTTAATCTTTAGTGAGATTCACAGCCTTTGAGGCTGGTTAATAGCTCAGCAGCTCGAGTCCTAACCAAGGACCTAGGAACTGTTAAGGTATCGTTGGAGGATGTAAGCTGTTCCGAGTAAAGTGGTTTTTTGTAGAGTCAAAATGTTCAAGTGCGGTAAATTTAGAATTTCTAAATAGTGGGGTAGCCCTTTGGGTATTGCTCCAAGGGCTCCAATTACAATCGGGACAACACACGATTTCTTTTTCCACAGTCGCTCAACTTCAATTTGCAAGTCCTGGTACTTTGTGATTTTTTCTTGCTGCTTATTTTCAATCCATGCATCACCAGGTATTGCAATGTCAATGAACCATACTTTTTTCTTTTCAACTATTATGTCAGGCGTGCTGTGGACCAAACGCCTGTCAGTCTGAATCCTGAAGTTGTTGTTGTTGTTGTTGTTGTTGCTGTTATTATTATTATTATTATTATTATTATTATTATTATTATTATTATTGATTGCCCTATTTTTCAGCCATACTATCCACATCCTTCTTTTAATGTTTAGCCGAAGAGGAATCCGAGCTCTGTAATTCCCCTTTGTGAGAAGAAGGCTTAATTTTTCTGTTTTTATCATAATTCCCTTACATTTTTTTTTTTTGACAGCACTCCCAATTCCCTTCCTTTCTTACCTAATTCCGCCAAAAGCATGTCAAAATTTTGATTGTAGTCCAGCCTCCATGTGCCTATGAAAATGTTCATGTTAGCCATTGCGCCGAACCGGAGATGCTAAGAGTCGAGCCGCCGGGGAAGAGAAGAGCCGAGCTAAGGAGGCTGACAGAAAAAAGCTCCAAAGCAGAGACGGAGAAGCGAGGTGTGGGCCGGGTGCCTTTATCTTAGCTGTCTTGGGCATGTGCTGCCGGCCAGGGCCAATGGAGAAGAGCGACGTCAGCGCGGTCGCCCTCGCCCTGCCCTTCGCCAGAGGGAAGCTGCGGTCGGCGATGCTGGTGAGCAGCATGGAAGGAAAGTGCGGAGGGCTCGCTGGAGGAGAGTCGCGCCGCCACTGCTGATGCTCGGAAGGCGCCGGGATCCCCACCGCAGCTCCGCCCCCTTCTCAGTGGCGAGGCCAGGCTGGGCTCCCTCAGCTCTGGCGTGGTTGCGCAATTGCCTTACCTAAACTTCTGGGTTCCCGGGCGGCGGAGGCAAAAGCGCTGCGTTTCTACTAACGCAGACTTCGTCCGCTCCCGCCCCCCCCCCGCCCCCCTGTTGCTGTCTGCAGACCTTGGCTGATCTCGACTCAGACTCAGGATTCCCCCAGGAAATCCACTGCCGGCAGTTAGTGAGGGAAGCTGAAAAATGATCCCCGCCGCGTGAGATGACAAACGACGATTGTAATCGTTGATCGGTTTCTGAGGGCTGCCAGAGGCGAACGCGATTGGAAGGAGGGGGCTTTATTACCCAACCTTCTACTTCAGCAAAAATTTGAGAATGGAGGAAGGACACTTACAGGTGAAACTGGAAAAATTAGAATATTGTGCAAAAGTTCATTTATTTCAGTAATGCAGCTTAAAAGGTGAAACTAATATATAAGATAGACTCATTACACGCAAAGCGAGATAGTTCAAGCCTTGATTTGTCATACTTTTGATGATTATGGCTTACAGCTGATGAAAACCCCAAATTCACAATCTCAGAAAATTAGATTACATAAAATCAATACAACAAAGATTGTACATAGAACAATATCAGACCTCTGAAAAGTATAAGCATGCATATATACTCAGTACTTGGTTTGGGCCCCTTTTGCATCAATTACTGTCTCAATGCAGCATGGCATGGATGCTATCAGCCTGTGGCACTGCTGAGGTGTTATGGAAGACCAGATGCTTCAATAGCGGCCTTCAGCTCTTCTGTATTGTTCGGTCTCATGTCTCTCATCTTTCTCTTGGCAATGCCAGGTCAGGCGAGTTTGCTGGCCAATCAAGCACAGTAATCCCATGATCATTGAACCAGGTTTTTGGTACTTTTGGCAGTGTAGGCAGGTGCCAAGTCCTGCTGGAAAATGAAGTCAGCATCCCCATAAAGCTCATCTGTGGAAGGAAGCATGAAGTGCTCCAAAATCTCCTGGTAGACGGCTGTGTTGACCCTGGACTTAATGAAGCACAGTGGACCAACACCAGCAGATGACATAGCTCCCCAAATGAACATAGACTGTGGAAATTTCACACTGGACTTCCAAGTATCTTGCAGTGTGTGCCTCTCCATTCTTCCTCCAGACTCTGGATCCTTGGTTTCCAAATGAGATGCAAAAGTTGCTCTCATCAGAAAAGAGGACTTTGGACCACTGAGCAACAGATCGGTTCTTTTTTTCTTTAGCCCAGGTAAGACGCTTCTGACGTTGTTTGTTGTTTAGGAGCGGCTTGACAAGAGGAATACGACATTTGAAGCCCATGTCCAGGATCCGTCTGTGTGTGGTGGCTCTTGATGCACTGACTCCAGCCTCAATCCACTCCTTGTGAAAGTCCCCAACACTTTTTAATGGCCTTCTCCAGGCTGCGGTCATCCCTGCTGCTTGTGCACCTTTTTCTTCCACACTTTTCCCTTCCACATAACTTTCTATTAATGTGCTTTGATACAGCACTTTGGGAACATCCAACTTCTTTTGCAATTACCTTTTGAGGTTTTCCCTCCTTATGGAGGGTGTCAATGATGGTTTTCTGCACAACTGTCAGGTCAGCAGTCTTTCCCATGATTGTGATTCCTACTGAACCAGACTGAGAGACCATTTAAAGGCTCAGGAACCCTTTGCAGGTGTTATGGCTTAATTAGCTGATTAGAGTGGGACACTTTGAGCCTAGACTTTTTCACAATATTCTAATTTTCTGAGATTTTCATGAGCTGTAAGCCATAATCATCAAAAGTATGACAAATCAAGGCCTGAACTATCTCGCTTTGCATATAATGAGTCTATCTCATATAGTCATCCATTCTTTGTTTCAAAATGGAGGAAGGAAGTTTCGCACTGCTTTATATTGGATATTGGATGGATCTCAAGGCCAGCTAGGAACGAATGAGCCATTTGTAACTGTAATCAGCCCTCTAGGTATGCCCAGCTTTTCCTATTCCTCTTTTACTAAAGATCCAACCTGAAGTAGGGGCTGAGGAAGTCAAAAGCTATATGAGGTAAAGCTGTAAAACCTGTTGCCAGCAGCTGCAATCACCAGTTTACTACAACTCTTACTTAAATGCACACATATGTGAAGGTCATAAAGTTTATAACGTGCTGTTTTTATCACTGTGGCAAAAGGAGCCCGATCCTGTGGATGCCAGAGTTGTGCAAGTGTAAGAGACTCTTTTGTGGGAAACAACACTCTTCATTTGCCTGAGACCTCCTGCATTGGTATATATAGGAGGGTGTCGGTGTAGGTGCTGCTTTCTGAAAGACAGCAAATGTCTGCAGCTCTATAAAGCACTTAGACTTATATACTGCTTCACAGTGCTTTATAGTCCTCTCTAAGCATTTTGTCAGCATATTGCCCCTGACAATCTGGGTCCTCATTTTACTGACCTTGGAAGAATGGAAGGCTGAATCAACCTTGAGCCTGTTGAGAATCGAACTGCCAAAGTGCTGGTAGCAGGCAGTCAGCGGAAGTAGCCTGCAGTACTGCACTCTAACCACTGGGCCACCACAGCTCCATATATTTTAAAAATGTGAGGAATATTGTTCAAATTTGTCGATTGCTTTCTTTAATGTATATATTATTCTTTGTTTATCAAGGGCCTGTCCTGTTTATGTTTAAATAATGTTACTTAACATTTATCATGGAAAAGTGTAGTATTAGAACTAAGGCAGACAGGATCAATCACCACCCCATATACAGGCAAGCTTTGACTTACGGCCACAATTGAGCCCAAAATTCCTGCTCCTAAGCAAGATAGTTCTAAGTGAGTTGTGCCCCATTTTACTACCTTGTGAAGTGAATCACGGGGTTCTTAAGTGAATCCAGTTTCCCCCATTGACTTTTCTTGTCAGAAGTTAGCTGGGAAGGTTACAAATGGGGATCACATGACCCTGAGACAATGAAACCGTTCATAAATATATGCCAGTTGCCAAACACCCAAATTTTGATCACGTGACCATGGGGGATATTGCAATGGTCTTTGGCATGAAAACTGGTCATAAATCACTTTTTTTAGTGCCATAGTAACTTGGAATTAACCATTAAACAATGGTTAAAAGTAGTAGTTCCTGTACCTGTACAGTACCTGTAGTTCAGGAATCCTTCAGCAGTGTTAAGGATGGGACGTGAGCTTCTGAAAGAGGCTTAGTTAATACAAGATGGAGATATCGAAAATACTGTCATCTTGTCCTGGAGACGGGGGTTGCTCTCCTGAGGAACCAGATTACCCAGTTACCTTGGGAGTAACTCCTGGATCCATTATTGTTATGGCTTGGTGGGGCTTTTATCATCTTAGGCTAATAAAAGATTAATGAATGAAAATAGCTTTGCCTGACGCAGGGCAATATTGTATTTCATTTGTATTTGCCATCCCTCGTGTGGGGTTGACTGTTAATTAAGTTGGCTGACACAACCATCCATTAGGATACCTTTCTTCCTCACATGCTAACCAGAGCAACATGACCTGTGGAAGTTAGTTGCCCCTTCTGAATTGGTTCTTAGCAGCTGGATTTTAGGGCGTGCTGCCTTGGATTTTGCTTGAACAATTTAGTGGTCATCTAACTCCTAAAGACTCCTGGGAGTTTACAGTTTAAAAAACAAGAATACCACAAAAACATGGGGGGGGGGAGTACCCTAAAAGGAGGGAGGGAGTGGAACCTGTCTAAGGTTGGTAGCACAGAGGCAGGTATTATCAATCTATTGAGCAACCAGGTTTTAAAATTTTTCTTGAACACCATCACTTTTCAGTGCTACCAACCATAGAGAGCTTCCATAGCATTTCTTTGTGTGTCCTCTTTATTCTTAAAATGAAATCTGGGACATATTCAGCATCTTTGAATAGCATCGGGTGGTTTTGAACATATAAAGGGAAGAAACACAATCAGTGCTAGTGAAATTTAACTCTCTGTTTTCAGGAAGCTCTATAAAGCTCCAGAAATTCAAGTCAGGTCCTGTGCTCCTAACTTTTATGCTCTGCTTATTCCTATAACTTGGGGATCAATTTCATCAACCAGTAGAGCATAAATTTTCCAATAATATACAATATGTCAGCATACAAAACAATGCAAAGTACAAAAAAGGAATTACTGCGGTGGATTCCCCACCCTCAGAGTTTTTACAATGATTACCTATATAGTTGAGTATGGGTGTGAGATGATTCATATCAGAGGAGTATATGAAAAGATTGAAGATCAGTAGATACGTTTTTTATCGAGACACTGTGAGAAAAAAATTAAACTCACAAGCAATTATATCTGCCCTGCCCTTCCCTAAATTATGATATGTATAAATCAGTAATATTTGGCCTATAATCCCAAAACAAGTAACTGTGGTGGATCTCCATAATGTCCTATTGGTCCTACGTTTTTAGGAGACAAAAATACTTTTTCTGTAAGATTGCATTTGTGATGAACTAGTGAATTAAAGACATATTTTTTCAAAGCAACCCTAACAATAGCCAAGCCTCCTACAACTGACTCCATCCCATTGGGTTCACAACCCCAGTGATCACAGAAAAGAAAGTGCAAGACCTATTTCACAGACAAAAGCCAGGAAAAGCTCCAAGCCCAGACAAGATAACTCCTCCTTGCTTAAAAGTCTGTGCTGACCTTGGCTCTCATCTTCACCCGTATTTTCAATAAATCACTAGAGATGTGCTATGTTTCTTCTTGCTTCAAATGCTCTACTATCATCCCAGTGCCAAAGAAGCCCACCATCAAGGAACTGAAAACTACAGACCAGTTGCTCTTACATCTGTAGTCATGAAAACCTTTAAAAGGCTAGTGCTGTCCCACTTGAAAACCATCACGGATCCGCTGTTAGACCCCTTGCAATTTGCATACCGAGCAAATAGATCCACAGATGATGCTGTTAATATGACTGCACTACATCCTATAACATCTTGAGTCACCAAAGACCTATGCAAGGGTCCTCTTTGTAGACTTTAGTTCAGCATTCAATACCATCATTCCAGACACACTCCTAACTAAGCTAAACCAGATACAGGTAGCTGAACACACTTGCAAGTGGATCATAAGCTTCCTAACAAACAGGAAGCAGCAAGTGAAGCTAAGCAGAATTGCATCAGGTACCTGTACAATTAGCTTTGAATGTATTCACAAGTATGTAAAAAGGTATACACTCATTTCCTATTAAATAAAAGAGTTACTTCATGTTATGCAAAACTACAAGTTCTTTTTTTTTTTTTTTGCTTCTTCCTTCCTTCTTTGGGATAAGAGAAATAAACACGCAAATAGTTTGTATGAACCAGTCCCAGGAATTGCATAAGTTTTTTTTAGCATAAATTAATATGGGCATAATGAATAATGGCTTAATAATTATTTAGGCAATATCATAAAATAATATTGTGCCTTCCTTTGTATAATATTAATCCCAGAATTTATAATCACTATTGCATTCCAATGGCATGAATTTAGCGAGTTGAAGGCCTACTATTTTGGTAGTAAAATTGGACCACATAAATCTTGTGGTTTCCATAAATGCAGAAGAGAAGGATCTTCCATTGTTATATAATATTATAGAATATAATATATAATGAAATGTGTACCTTTGCGAATATATAGAAAAAATAGACTGAAACTGTAAAACACTACAAAATCTTTGTTCATAAAGTCATTGGAACTTGTAGTGGTGTCCCAATTCCATTGTTTCTTTAGATTCTTTCCGATTATACATCAAGTCCAGCAGTAGGATGAAAACATTTGTAGTCAGTTTGAGGATGCCTTAGGACAGGAGAATAAGCTAGTTTTTGATATTCTTAGCCATGATGTCCTTTGGACCATCTATCCAGGTTGAACTTAGCAGATACTATGCAATGGTGGTTGTTACTGATCTTGGTGGATCAGAGAGAATACAGTCTAATTCTACTTTCGGTTTCCATCATTTCATCATATGGAGATTATGGAATCTTTGTTCTGATATCTGAAAACAAACAAGTTGAGACATAACTCAGATATTGGATATTGCTATTGGAAAAATAACTCATAATAAATTCTAATTACAATGGCTTACTGTCTTTGGAGAACAGACTACTTTGTGCATTTGACTCAGGATTAATTAGAGAAACTAAGACACTGGCCAGCAGTGGGTTGTTTTCTTGTTGTTGTTGTTTTGTTTTCACCATCCTAGGCTAATGTGTCAAACAGTGGTGACATTGGAAAACTATGCTTTAGATTCACAAATGTATGCTAAACATAATAGCTTAAGATCACGTTTGACTGGTGAATCAGTTTTTAATTTGCTTATTAAGGATTTCATTTTTTGATGTCTGTGTTTTTTAAATTACAGATTAAAGATTCATGTCCGGTGGTGCAGATGACCAATATTTAGAAAGGAAACTTGATGATGCTAGTTGTGCACCTGTGTTATAGCTGCCAGTACATTACAACACTTTTGCCACTTGTCATTAGAACTACAGCAATAATTGCTCTTCAACTAATATGAAAGAATAGTCAATAAGGCAGATGTGAAATCACCCCATTACATAAAGTGCAAGAAATAATATTTTTACCTGAATAGTCCACCACATCCTGTCCAACCCATCCATTTCTTTCTCAACTTCAGTGTTTGTATGAACTTGTATCACATGCCACTGTTTCATTTTTTAATGAACCCTAATGAAGAGACCACTATGGCTTATTTATGCATCCACGTTATCAGGTTGCCCCATAACTAGTTACAGGCCAATGACCATTTTTGGTATTGCAGGAATGAACAGCATCGCCTCTAAATTCCCTTCAACCAGTGAGAGCAGCATTTTCCCACTCCTGAAGTGCTATTCAAAGTGTTATTTTCCTACTTCTGTTACCTAAGGTGATGTTCATTTTGCCTGTAGTATATTTCTTTCTTGACTGGCTACTTTGCAGGAGCAGGAAGCTCATCAATTGAGTCTATGGGTAACGTGGTGTCTATAGGTAGTCCACAAGTTATGACGACAGCAATAAGGACCGAGATTGCTATCGCTAAGTGATGCAGTTGTAAAGCATGATATCAGATGACCGCATCACTTAGCAATGGCAATTCCAGCTGTAACTCCACAGCACATGGGTTGGGAAGAGGCAGAAATCCCAGGTAAGGGAACCAGGTGGGTTTTGCATGGGTGCTGTAGGAGAAGGGTGTGCCACAGACAAGTACTAGGAAGGGCAAGAGGGCTGATGGAGGCTGAAGAAACTCTGAGAGAGGCGGTAGAGGGGCAGCAGAGGAGGCAGGGGTGACCTGTGGATAGGGACACACCATGGTGTGCAGCTAGAAGGGGCTGCTAGATACTTTGCAGAAGACTCCTTGGGAGAAAAAGTGATGGAAGTGATTTACAAGGGCAACATACAACCTTCCCTGTCAGCTTCCCATTGACTTCACTTGTAGGAAGTTGTCTAGAAAGGTTGCCAATGGCAATCATGTGACATGGCTTGCTGTGATGTCATAATCACCTGCCAGGAATCCAAATGCTTGGCTCACAGTCACATGACTGTGGGGATGCTGGGATAGTTAGAACTTTGGGGACCAGTCGGAACTTCATTGTTTTTTTTTTATAGCTGGCAAAACTTTGAACAATCTCTGAATGAATAGATGTAAACCGAGGACTATCTCTAATTTTTTTTTTAAAGCAACCTTGACCAGTAGCCCTGCAACAGGGCATTCATTATAATTATTGCTTATCATATAGAGTATTAATGGTTTAAAACCCACCAGACTTTTTTTAAAGTTACTATTTCTCTTTTCCTAAAATACTTACTAATGCACTGGGGTTACCAGGGTTTTTTTTTATTATTATTTAGTAATCCCAATGATGCAATTTAATCAACAGACTGACTGATGAAAAAATGATGAAACAGAGCACCACTATACTTATTCATTTTTTATTTTTTTTTAAATGAGCTTTTTTAGTTTGGAAGTATTGTTTTGTTTTTGACCAATTTAGGATGTTTGTTTTGTCTGCCTGTCTATATCTGTCTATAAGTAGGTAACATTTTATATTGTAAAACCAAATAATAATCTCCTATGTATCTTAAACTATTAAAAAAAGAAGACACTTTACTTTTTGCTTATGTGAAATCATGTAAACTCTGCAAGGACATAGAAAGATCTATAAGCAATTCCGTATGTGTGTAATAGTGGATAAAATCACTAATCTTTGCATTGGGAATTATGAAATATTGTTGTCCCTCATAGTTCTGTACATATGTCCTGCATCTAAATTATTGCTATTATATTAACTTGGTGTGTTGGTATATTTTTATGTCTGATTGGAATAATATATCGATAAGCCAGTTTTGGTGTAGTAGTTAAGGCATCAAGCTTGAAACTGGGAGACTGTGAATTCTAGTCCTGCCTTAGGTACAAAGCCAACTGGATGGCCTTGAGCCAGTCACTCTCCCTCAGCCTTAGGAAGCAGGCAATGCCAAACCACTTCTGAAATCTCGCCAGGAAAACTGTAGAGGCTTGTTAAAGCAGCAAGCAAAGGTCAGTAACTCTAATTTGAAGGTAGGAATAAGGATTGAAAAATTACTTGTCCACCCAGGTTTGTTTTTGTTTTGTTTTTATTGGATTTAGGTTGTTGCATACTAAAGAAACTTGTCTTCATTCCCATTCCATATCCAAGGGAAAGGATACTGCTTGCATACAGGTTTTTCTTTTTTAAATTTACTAGTCATTTAATAACCATTCGGAGTTAAGATGACCTCAGAAAGGATGTTTTGTGATCACTAAAGCACTTCAGGCCAAAATGTTGTGCTACGCACAATCCCCACATCCCTGCATTTTGGGTGCTTGGCAATCACATCCATGACTGGTTCCAGTGTCCTGCAGTCATATGATATTTGATTATTATTTTTTTTAATTCCTTTTTTGCTGGTTCCCAGGAAAATATACCCATTCAGAAAATGGATTTGGACTTAGGATCACACAATTTTCTTAACCGGTGCCAAATGAGTCATAAAATTGTGTCCAGTCATGTGGGTGCCTTTACTTATGACCGTCAAGATTTAAGACTAAAATTCCAGTCCAATTGCAGTCACAAGTCGAGGACTATTTGTATTCCATTTATCCTCTTTTTCATAAAGTCTGCTTTTATTGGGTCATATGGGGGGGGGGGAAAAGCCTTGGAGGATGCTGCAAAATTGGCAAGTCACCCTTCTCTTTAAATATTTGTTAGTATGTTTAAATTTCAGGTTTGGGGAATGAGGAAATAAAATGTTCACATTGCTCATAACTTCTAGGAACACAGTATTTCAAAGCTAAATATGAGTGCTATTATTCTGTAGTTTCAAATATGCTTCAACTGAAGTAGAAATACATTGGCTTTAATCTCAACTAATGAAACTGCGGAGGTCTGAAGCTGGTTTTGAACTAACAAGAGTCCTGGTGCAGAAAGGCCTTGAGGAAAGAGTGCCAAGGCAGACAGGAAGAGAACAGGAGAACAGGAGGTTAACTTAGCCACATTCACTTTGTTTTGTTTTATGGGATCAGTCCCATGAATGTAACCTTAGACTATAAGATGTTCCTCCTGTTCCTGATTACAAGTAAACAGAAGATGTTTTATATTTATTGAAGGTTCCACATAGAGTGTTTCAATTTTGTTCATCCACATGAATCCACATCCACAAGACAGACACAGACTTCAGAGGATAATTAGAACTGCATAAAAAACAATTGCTACCAACCTGCCTTCCATTGAGGACCTGTATACTGCACGAGTCAAAAAGAGGGCTGTGAAAATATCTAGAGACCCCTCACATCCTGGACATAAAGTGTTTCAACTCCTACCCTCAAAATGACGCTATAGAGTACTGCACACCAGAACAACTAGACACTATAACATTTTTTTCCCAAATGCCATCACTCTGCTAAACAAATAATTCCCTCAACATTGTCAAACTATTTACTAAGTCTGCACTACTATTAATCTTCTCATCGTTCCCACCACCCGTCTCCTTCCACTTATGACTGTAACTTTGTTGCTTGTATCCTTAGGATTTATATTGATATTGTTTCCTGATTGCTTATTTATACCCTATGACTATCATTAAGTGTTGTACCTTATGATTCTTGATGAACGTATCTTTTATGTATACTGAGAGCATATGCACCAAGACAAATTCCTTGTGTGTCCAATCACACCTGGCCTATTCTATTCTATTCTATTCTATTCTATTCTATTCTATTCTATTCTATTCTATTCTATTCTATTCTATTCTATTCTATTCTATTCTATTGTCTTCTCTTCTCTTCTCTTCTCTTCTCTTCTCTTCTCTTCTCTTCTCTACTCTACTCTACTCTACTCCACTCCACTCCACTCCACTCCACTCCACTCCACTCCACTCCACTCTATTTGAATACAATTCTGACTCCAATGGACAGAAATGTCCATATGGAATCAATTACAAATCTTGGGGAGAAGGGCCTCATCTTCAAAATAGAAAAATCGTGTAAGTATCTCCCAGTTATGGATAACATATAGATTATACAAAGAATCATAAAATATAAGGGTTGGAAGAGACGTTGAGGTTCATCTAGTTCAATCCCTGCCCAAAGCAAATCCACAACAACCTTGACAGATGGCCACCTAGACACTGTTTAAGTATAGAAAAGTGGAGACCTTCCTATGTGAATTATTCCATTGTTTTAACCGCTCTTACCTGTTAGGAATTTTTGTTTCAGGTCCAATTTAAATGTTTCCTTTTAAATTAAACTCAGGTTCTTGTCTTCTAGAACTGAATGATTTTGCCTATTTACACGACAACCTTCAGATACTTGAAGACAGCAAGTCCACTGTAGCTTTCTTTTCTCCAGACTAAATTTCTGATTCCAACCATTCCTAAGTTTATTCTTCTAAACCCTTGTAGAATCTTCCCTTGTAAAGGGAAGTCACTACTCCCTCTATACTAATAAAAATGATGTTAATCTAACACTGATAAGGTGTTAAGAGTTTAATCTTTAATCAAAAGTCCAAAAAGCATTTTTTAAAACCAGAATCAGCTTGCCTCCTCTATATATCCACTTTAGATTCTTTCGGTTATTAGGAAAGTCCTTGCCATTTTTCTGAGTGTAGTTTCATGTAGATTTGTATGCATTTATAATATTGATGCAAACTCTTCTATCGTCAGTTTCAAGTAGTCTATGGTGGTGGCTATTCTGCTACCGCAAGTTCTTTCTTTTGACATCTAGAGTTGAATGCATTTAACATCTCTTGAGTTGTTAAATTGGCTCCTTTCATAACCAATCTCTCACCATCAGCTAGAAAAGAAATATAATAATTTAATTATAGGAGGAAAATAAAAAGCAATCAGTGAGTGTTAACAGTTCTATGTTACAAAATCAGATAGATATTTAGGAATGTTATTTTCACTATGAAAAACAATAATGCTAGGACAATTCCTTTCATTTGAACATTAAATGATAAATTATGCACACAGATATATGAGATTCAATTTGAAATAATCAGCTTTCTAAAGAAGGGGTGGCAATACAAACCTAAAGCTAGGATATGAGATGCCTTTCACTGAAAAAATTCTTCCACAATGTAGCCCAGTATTTCTCAACTCCCAAATTCAGAATTCTTATACTAAGCTGGAGAATGTTGGAAGTTGAAGTCAACACATCTTAAATATGCCAAGATTGAGAAATACAGATGTAGCCAAATACTATAAAAATTAAATGACAGCAGATTCCAGGATTTCAAATAATGAATTTTAATATTAACTGGAAATGTGAAGGACAAAATCTGTAATCTACACACTCGGGGTCACCACTTCTTGCCCACTTCTTCTTGCCCACTTCCATTTCCAAAAACAATTGGCACCAATTGGCTTGATATACAACATTTCGTACTAAGTGTCCAAACCAAGTTCAAACACCTAATGGAAAAAGAATCCTCCAAAAAGTCTTTTAACTCCAGGAGACAAAAACCCTAATCACCATGGTCTCAATCCACATACCGGGTTCCAGATAATAAACCCTACAGATTTAAAGAGGACTTGAATAAACATGATCAGACATGTTTCAAAGCATGGTTTTCAATTGTACTCGTACTTTCTCATCTGTTTCTGGTAAAATTCTACATTATTTTTTAAATAGTGACATCCTATTGTTTTTGTTAAAATAATTTCATTGGTAATCTACAGTGGCTTCTAGAAGTTACAATAAGCCATCTAGTGGTAAAAAACACAGGCTAGAAACCAGGAGGCTGTGAGTTAAAGTCCCACATTAGCCATTAAAGCCAACTGAGTGACCTTGGGCCAGTGACTCTTTCTCAGCCCAACCCACCTTACAGGATTGTTGTTATGGGGAAATTAGGGAGAGGAAAATGTGTTGGATATGTTTACTCGCCACCTTGAGTTATTTGTAAAAAGAATAAAGGTGAGATACATAGAAATAAATATATATGTTGCAAAGTTCCATAACTCTTTAGAAAACACCACACACATCTACATGCTTTTATTTCTCTCATATTTCCTATCATGTTTCCTATCATGTGGCATGAAAACAAAATAGAAATGTCAAGTGTCTTAGTCTTAGCAGAGACAATCTGCAAAAGCTAATAGAGCAATAATAAAATAATATTACAACCAAGGAAATAAAAGTTAAGTTTACATTAAAAGGTATTTTGAGCAATGTTTGATTTTCAAACTCAAGTATTTATTCATAAATATTTCCTGAAACAGGTCATTATAAAAGATTTATTGAAACAGAACAAAAATATTTCAAAAACTTTGAAACCTTTTTTTAAAATAACCACTAATACTTCTAATTTAATTAATTTAATTTAATTAATTAAATTTATATGCCGCCCCCTCCGAAGACTCAGGCTAATTGAGGACCCAGATTGTTGGGGGCAATATGCTATTTAGTATACTGTCTTTGGTGTAAGCCGTCGAGAGTCCTCGGCAGTATAGAAATATGACTGACTGACTAACTAACTAACTAACTAACTAACTAACTAACTAACTAACTAACTAACTAAATAAATAAATAAATAAATAAATAAATAATTGTTTTAGAACTCATGATATTTTGAGCCACTAGATAATATTTCCTGCTATTGTTCCAAGGTGCTTTTTCAAGAGGCAAATGGACTTTCTGGTTGTTCTTTGAACACGTTTTTAACTTTTGCTTCTCATCCAAGAATGAGAAGTGAAAAACAAGAAAGTCTAGTTGTCTCTGGAAAAAGCACCTTGGGACAACCATGACCTGGATGACTGAGAATCTCCATAGACCAGTGTTTCTCAACTTTGGCCGCTGGACGATGTGTGGACTTCAACTCCCAGAATTCCCCAGCCAGCAGAGCTGAAGTCCACACATCGTCCAGCGGCCAAGGTTGAGAAACACTGCCATAGACATTTCCTGCTACTGGTTGCATGAAATTATTTCTTACCAAATGTGATGTCTATAACTGGTTCAGATCCATCATGTTTTATCTCTGCTTTCACATCACAGTTCAAGTTTGATTTGTATGCCTTCTTTTCAAATAGACACTGAAGAAAATTTCTGAAAAGTTAGAGAAAGATCAAGAAAGGCTGTAAAAATGTATTTGTATATCTTGTCAACAATTTGTTATATAAAGGTTACATACAAAGCAGCAATATTTTTCATGTAAAGGGTAAAAGGAGTCCTACTTAAAAAAAATCTGTGATATATATAAACACAAGATTGTCTTAATTGCTGAGTTACTTTGTGCAATATCAATACCCACCTGCTATATATTAACATTGTGGATGAGCCATAATGATACTAAAATCCTATTCTACAGCCATTGTTCAACATGTCATATACACCCTGTATATCGGACATTAACATAATTGAGCGGGTTCAGAGGTATTTCTCAAGAAGAGTACTCCACTCCTCTACTCACAATAGAATTCCCTATGCCTCCAGGCTTGAAATTTTGGGCTTGGACAATCTGGAACTGCGCCACCTGCAGTCTGATCTAAGCATAGTACACAAAATTGTCTGCTACAACATGTTGCCTGTCAACGACTTCTTCCGCTTCAACCACAATAATACACGAGCAAACGATACAAACTCAAGGTAAACTGCTTCAAACTCGATTGCAGGAAATACGATTTTAGCAACAGAGTGGTCAAGGCTTGGAATGCTCTACCCGACTCCGTTGTTACAGCCTCAAACCCACTGTTGTGACTCCGTCGCCCGAGCCCATATTATCAGAGGGAGAAGACTTCAAATGTGAAGGAGAGGAGTTGGCAAGGCCTCCCTCTCCAGGACCCTCCTCTCTGGCAATGTCTCAGGTGTCCTCCGAAGGCCAAGAGATAGGCCAGAAGCCAGGCACTTCCGAGCAGCCACAGTTAGACAGCGACGAAGATGAGTCTTGGCTGGATCTTCGACAGCGTCGGAAAGATAAGCGCACGCAGCAGAGAAAGAGGCGTGCCAGAAATTCAGCTGAGACACTGGACCACACCCAACAGGGGATAAAAGGGGGTGTGGTGGCCATTCAGGCCTTGTGATGGACAAAACTGAAAAGCTAGCAAGTCATACTGCGTTTCTGGAACTTCGTTATATGTCCTGATTGGATTTATTATGGACTGAACTTGACAATTCTTTGGCTTTGTGGACTTATTTTGGTATATCGGACGGAGGAGAAAAACCTCTCTTTGTGAGTAAAGTCTTTGGCAGGCAGCTACTGGGTTGCTGCCAATTCTATTATCTCAAAGGAATTCCTGACTGCTGGTTTTATTAACTCCTGGCTGACTGTTTGTGTGCGTGTGTGAGACGGCGACAGAACACCCACACAGCTTCAGCCTCAAACGTCTACCGTGGACCTCACCCCATTCCTAAGAGGTCCGTAAAGGTAGCATGCATTAGCGCACCAGCATGCCTACCATCTCTGCCTTACTGTCCCCATTTATCTGTATTTACTTCCTTTGTTCATGTTTATGTTCATACCTATACTTGTTATCTTGTACATGTTTGACAATTAAAATTAATTAATTAAAAATAAATAAATAAAATAAATTCAGGCAAGAATCTAATTGTAGTTAAAGAGAATATTAACTACAATGTGATCATGGTTATTGTAGTCATGCTCTAGACTGACATCCGACCTGATTTAATCATAAGGAGGCATGATAGCAAATTTACAATTAAATTGCTGTTAGCACTCCCAGAAACTTGTTTTAAGATGTAGGAATAGCTATACACATTCTTCTGCAGCAGAATCACCATACCACTTATTTATTTTTCACCACCTGCTGGAGGGGATCACAGCAGATCAATATTCAGACACTATCAAGATGAAACAAATTCCAGGTCTATTTTAATCAGGATTTACTCATAAATCCTGTTCAGTACTGAAGAGATAGTAATTACAACACTTTTGCATTTTCTGGACATCTCAGATTTTCAGTATCACTAACCATGTTTTGTTTTGTTTTTTGCAGGGTGCTCTTGGAAACTAAAGTCTAATACAAGATGCTGGCTCGTGAATTAAAACAGAATTTAAATGCAACAGTTACAATCCAGCAACCCTTTCTTTCCCACAAAGTTTTTTTTTTTTTTTTAAATAAAAGAACCAACAAGGCTCAGCATCCTTGCACTCGACCATTTTGCATCCAGATAATTTCTTCCTCGATCCCACTCTGTTGTACGGGATTTAGCCTCAAACGACCATGTAGCGCATCCCAAGGATGGACAGCTCATTCCTTGCAAACGGCGTTGTTTTTTAAGCCTGCAATCCCCATTACACACAACAGTCTCCCATGTTAAAAAAAAAAAAGCCTTCGCCTTTATATTCCGGTCGGGAAACTCCGGGCTGGCTCTGCAAGCGTCCGGAAAGCCTCACTCGCGATCTTTCTCACCTGGTGCTTTGCACATTGAACTCGAAAGGACAAAAAGTGACCAGGACAGTCTTCACCTGCTTGAGCGACACACCAGCCCTTTTCGGGAACACGTACGACATTTTGTCCCATGGGCGACTCCTTAGTAACCGGAAAACTGCAATTCCCAGAATCCCATTCAGGGCGCTTGTGCAGGGCAGTTGTCTATGCACTTAGCCTTCTGGGAAATGTAGTTTAAAAACTACTGCGGAGAGGTAATAAGGTATTTTACTACCTCTCCGCAGATTGGTTTGGAGACCTTGGCTGGGACCGCGCGCGCGTTCCCCAAGTTTTACTTCCAGGAGCTATTTACATGTTGTTAACTGATGTGACTTGTTGGCTTCGCATAGCAGAATCATAAGCAAACAACCGGAGTTGGATTTCAACATGAGTTGGCTATTTTGTAGTTTAGTATTTTGTAGTTTAGAAAAAAAGGCCATCTTTTAGTTGTTTGAGAACGCTGTCCCATTTAAAGACAAATGATCTTTTGGCAAAAAAAAAATGTGCGCACAAATGCATCATAGATCAGAAATCCCAAAACAAAATTAAGCAACATCCCTTATGTTTACTGAGCATTCAGTTTGTTTGGCTTTTGAGAGATTTACTTCTGAGTAAACATACTCATCTTAAAGCTATAATAAAGTATATCCTCCCGTGCCCCAATTTTTCTTCTGCTGGGTTGATTTCTGTTTGCTCTGTGCATGGTATGTGGTGCTGCTCTTCATAAGTGATTTGAAAAGTTCAGAGAATGCATTATGAGATGATTATTACACTGGTTCTAAAGCTAAGCACACAAATTACTTTAATCATTGGGGATTTGTTTCATCTTGACCATAATGTCTTGTGAACTCAACCACTATGGTGTATTCAATAAACCATGGTAAAGCCAAATATGGCTTAATAATATGCCAGAAGCAGTCTTGATTCACTCATTATGCTAAGTCTCAGTGTGTTTATTTCTTACACAAACCCACATAAACCATGGCTTAAACTGTTGTATAAACTCTCTCCTTAAGTTGTTATGCCTACCAAGTTGCTGCTATGCTTAATTCAAGACATGGCTTCTTACACTTAGATCAGGGGTCTGCAACCTTAAACACTCAAAGAGCCATTTGGATAAGGTGACCAGATTTTAACATTGGTAAAGAGGGACATTGTGGGCGTGGCTTATTTTGTGGGCGTGGCTAGCTGGTCATGTGACTGGGTGGGCGTGGCTAGCTGGTCATGTGACCGGGTGGCCATGGCTATGTGTATAGGGTAAGGTGAACAGATTTTAACATTGGTAAGAAGGACACCATTGTGGGCGTGGCTTATTGTCGGCATGGCTTGGAGGCCATGTGACTGGGTGGGCGTGGCTAGCTGGTCATGTGACCGGGTGGCCATGGCTATGTGTATAGGGACTACTCAGAGGGCTGAAAAGTCATTTCTGACAGGTCCTCACACTTTTGACTGGTCCTCACACTTATGACCATCCTCACATTTATGCCCGTGCAGCATTCTTAACAACCATGTCACTCATTTCACAACTGCTTCTCTTCACCATGATGACAAGATAGGGCAAAAATGTAAAATGTGAGGACAGTCGTAAGTTTGAGGACTGGACAAAAGTGCGAGGATCAATCAAAAATAACTTTTTCAGCCCTCTGAGTAGTCCATATGCACAAAAGGACTAACCAGAGGGCTGAAAAAAGTCATTTCTGACAGGTCCTCGCACTTTTGACTGGTCCTCACACTTATGACCATCCTCACATTTATGCCCATGCAGCATCCTTAACAACCATGTCACTCATTTCACAACTGCTTCTCTTCACCATGGTGATAAGATAGGGCAAAAAACATAAAATGTGAAGACAGTCGTAAGTTCGATGACTGGTCAAAAGTGCGAGGACCAGTCAAAAATAACTTTTTCAGCCCTCTGAGTAGTCCATATGCATAAAAGGATACAGCAATAGAGAGGGATGAAGGAAGGGAAGGGAAATTAGAGTAGGAGTGAGGGTAAGAGGGGGAGGAAGAGAGGAGAAGGAGAAAGGAAGAGGAAGTAGGGAGGAGAAGAAGAGGGGGGGAAGAGAAAGTAAGAAGGAAAGAAAAGAGAGAGGTGGTAGGTTTGAGGAGAAAGATTGCTGTACAATAAAAAAGATGAAAGGGAAGAAAGCCAACCCCAAACAAATATAAAGATATTAAGATAAAGAATGAATGGTTAAACTTTAAAGAATAAAAGAGAACAAATATGAATAAATAGCAGTAATTAGAAACACACATACAAACATACAATTTATTTTCTTTGAACAGAGTATTTGGCCGGTTCACAAATTTAAACAGTGTTTAGTCACTTCAATTAAATTTACAATTTCTATATTTCCTTTTTGCCATATTTATTCCTCATCTATTTTTTAAAAAAAACCAATATTACCCTTCATCCTCATCTCTAATCTTAATCAAATTCAATTTTTCCCTTCTATTCTATATTATACCCCTTTCCATTGTCATCTATTTTTATATCCATCCTCACATTGTTTAATTATGTAATTATGTAATACAGTTGTTTAATACAAATTCAACATTTTAATATAAATCAATTAGTTATAAAACTATCTTTTTTGTATATTAATCAATATGAACATGAATATTCCAATTATTTCCATGCAATCCAATTTCTTACAAATCAATTAATTATATTTACCAATAATAATAAACCAAATAATTTCCCCCATATATTCCTTTGAACCACAACTTAAACATTTCTGCTTTCAACACAATATACAATTAATAGTATCTCAATTCAATTATTACAATTCCCTAGTTAAATATAGCTTTTTTTTCTTTTGTGTTTTAAAATCTTGAACTCTCCTCCTAAATTTCCCATTGTTTGCAGTTTTTCACCTACCTTTTTTGGGGAGGAAAAATAAAAATAAAAATAAATCTCTCTCTGCCTCATTTTGTCACGTTCCACCAAAGATCCTGGTTTCGGTTTCGTTTCTGCAGCTTAGCTAGGGGGAAAAAAAACTGCTTCAGGAACTCTTTACACTGATTGCCTGTAGGGCGGCCCTTTGAAGCCCCGGGCAAGAGTTTAAACAGTTTTTTTTAGTTCTAGCCATCAGCTGGGGCTCAAGAGGCAGCGGGACTGAGGAGGCAGAATGAAAAATCGGGACTTTTTTGAAACGCCGCGGGACGCGGGACAAATTGCTAAAAAGCGGGACTGTCCCGCCAAAAGCGGGACGTCTGGTCACCTTACATTTGGACCCATTTCCCACAGAAAAAAAAAACACCGGGAGCCACAAAACCTGGGTGGGCGTGACCAACTCGATGTCACTCACTTCTACCAGTCACATGACACCGCCCCAGTTACGCCTACCCAGCCGGTCATTAGAACAGAAAATCGGTTGTTAAAAAAACACCAGGAACCACAAAACCCTTTTGACATCTCTCTCTCTCCCTCCCTCCCTCCCACTCCCTCTTTGTATCTGTCTATGTCTCTGTCTTTCTCCCTCTCTCTCTGTATCTCTCTTCTCTGCCCTGGCCACTTCTCCATCCCCTGCCGTCACTCTTAAACCTTCTCAGGCCAGGCCAGGAGTGACTGGGAGGGGAGGGCAAGGTGAGGGGCCAGCCAGTGGTGGGATCACCTGACAGGGACCCACAGCAGAGGGCCCAAAGAGCCGCATGCAGCTCTGGAGCCGCAGGTTGCTGACACCCGACTTAAATCCTTAAATATCTTGTGAGCTGCCCAGAGTCACTGAGAAGCGGGGAGAAAGAGGAAGATCCTTTTGCTACATCAGTTTGCTGATTCTTTAAAACTATCAGCAGAAGTATTACTGGAAAAAAATTCATATAAATTATAATTGCCTCCCATACTGATTTAGGAGACCAGAGTCTTCTGTGATCTGTCATTTGTTTGTTACTGCGACTTGAGGGTACATAGGGACTGTTTTGTCTCCAAATCAAAAGCTATTTCTTTCTATGGGTTTCAGTTTGATTAACAACACCAATACTTGGAAGAGAAGGCCGGAAAAGTAGCAGCTTCCTTGCCAAAATCTCTGTATGATGTATTTTAATCAATAAGATGAACGATATGCAGTCCATATGTAACTGCATATGGACAGAAATGCAACAGTATCCTGAGTAGACTAAAAATGCTGAGGACTGGGAGAAAGCAAACAACGACTGATGGATAAAATTGCCAAAAGGCAGGACATGAACTTCCGTGATCAAGAACTGCCCAAGAACAACTAGATTCCCCTCCAAGTCATCTTTAAATTGTAATAATGTTCCATGACAAGATCAATAAAAATTAGCTGCCCAGAAACCAAATACGTTCAGGTTATAAAACAGACAATAAAAGAGAGCTCTGTGAGAAATGTGCAATGAATATAATGGTGTTCCTCGCGAACATATTCTCTGTGATATTTTATTTTACTATTTTATTTGCTGCTTTGATTTGTATATTTTAAAATCTTAAGTGGTAAGATATGCATCATCTATCCTTGGAACAAAAATAAGTGATGTATATTTAGAATATTTCACTGAGTTTTGGTCCCGGCTGAAATGTAATATATTTGGCCATCCCACAGTATATTGTTTTTCTGGCAAAAACAATATGCTAAGCCAGGGGTCAGCAACCTGCGGCTCTGGAGCCACATGCGCTCTTTGGGCCCTCTGCTGTGGCTCCCTGTCAGGTGATCTCACCACTGGCTGGCCCCGCCCCTTGCCCTCCCCTCCCAGTCACTCCTCGCCTGGCCTGAGATGGTAAGGGCGACAGCAGGGGATAGAGAAGCGGCCAGGGCAGAGACAGAGAGATACAGAAAGAGGGAGGGAGAGAGACACAGAGAAAGAGGGAGAGAGAGAGGAGGGAGGGAAGGAGGGAGGGAGGGGCGAGAGAGATATGTGAAATGGGTTTGGGGTTCCTGGTGTTTTTTAACAAATGGTTCTCTGCCCTAATGACTGGCTGGGTAGGTGTGGCTAAGGAGTCATGTGACTGGTAGAAGTAAGTGACATCGAGCTGGCCATGCCCACCCAGGTTTTGTGGCTCCCGGTGTTTTCTTTTCTGTGGGAAATGGGTCCAAATGGCTCTTTGAGTGTTTAAGGTTGCAGACCCCTGTGCTAAGCAAACAATACCATTGAGAAAGTCTCAATGAATATTAAATTCTGCACCTGGTGGACTGAATGTAACAATTAATAATGGAAGAATTATTTTCTATTTTCCTCAATTATGTTGTAACTGATGTTATATAACATGGCTTCTTATGGAAAATCCTGAAATCTATTGATGCTAATTTTCCCTGGATAGATGCAAATCTACTTTCATTGAATGTATATTAAACCTTCTTCCACAGGATGGCAGTCTTTTCCCACAGCACTTCATACAACACTTTTTTAAAAACCAGAATCTGTACTTTCTAAGCTTTAACTTTTTCCCTGTTGGGTATTCTCCATGTGTGTTGAGTTACACCTTGCCCAGTTTCTTTCAGCTAGATAAAAATAATGAATATTCAGTATATCTGGAGGATGTCAAATTAGGAAAAACTGCTTTGAAAATTTATGAAACATATTAAAGTTATTTATTATGGCATATTCTTACTTCGATGTGTAAAATGGGATCAAATTCATAGCAGTCAGTCTTTGCCATAGTAAACGTTTTGACCCATGATGTCAACAGACTTGTTTGCTTGATATAACAGACTAACACTCCTCTCCTTCTTGAAGCTAATCCAGTAATATATCAATGTAACATCTATTGTCCAGGGAACTTTGGTGGATGTTGAAGATTTTAGGTTTCTCCTACTACTACATTAAATTTAAAAAAATGTGATCCACTGCTATTACTGTTTGTACAGTGATGATTTTCAAGGCTTCTACTAATACAGAAGGTGATGCAGAATAGAAAAAAATAATAAGACTTTGTCTATGGTATAATTATTACAACTCTGTATAGGAGGAAAAATTACAATAGTTAAACAGTTCATTTCAACTTTGAAAGAAAGGAAAAGCTCATTCTTCTTCTGCACTTTAAATGCATAAAGTGGAACATGGATTCATAAGTAGAGCGTGCATCTATGGTGGGGTATCTGTGGGTGGGGTCAAAAGGGCATCTGTGGTGGGGTCAAAGGGTCAAGATGATGGCTGCCATCCTGTGATTGAAACCCCAAGCCTTGAAAAGCACATTCCATACATATGTGAGTCAGGGGTGAAATCTAAAATTTGTTACTACCGGTTCTGTGGGGGGTGTAATGTGACTGGGTGGGTGTGGCCAACTTTTTTTTTTTTTTACTTTTGAAAGCATTTTTTCTACAACCTCTTCGGCCAAAGAGGTTGCAGAAAAAAATGCTTTTAAAAGTCTCTGACGATCCCAGCTGAGCCGCATGATCATCAGAGGCTTTTTTTTTTTACTTTTAAAAGCATTTTTTCGGCCAAAGAGGTTGTAGAAAAAATGCTTTTAAAAGTAAAAAAAACAGCCTCTGATGACCGCGCGGCTCAGCTGGGCATGGGGGCGGGGGGGAAGCGGCACAGGGATTTTTGCTACCAGTTCTCCGAACCACCTGCCACCATCGTTACCGGATCAGGCGATCCGGTCCGAATCGGGAGCATTTCACCCCTGATGTGAGTGTGACTTTAATTGCACAGAGCTGCAACCATTTTGGACTTTTCTTACGGTCCGCTTTTACTCCTTCCACCATTATGTAGAATTAGGAATTTCACCAAATGCTTAAGCCATGGGTGTCAAACTCGATTGCGTCATGTGACATCACGTCACATATCGTGACATTTTTTTGCTTTTGTGGAGCTAGGGTGGGCGTGGCCTGCGCATGATGCATCTGGCCCATGTGCTACCAGATTGACACCCCTGCAGTTTAAGCGAATCTAGCCCAGTATTTTTCAAATTTGGCAAATTTAAGATATGTGGACTTCAACTCCTTGAATTCCCCAGCAAGCATGAATGGAGTTCAACTCTCAGAATTCCTCAGCCAAAATTCCCTCAGGATGCTGCCTGGGAAATTTTAAGGGTTCAAGTCCAAATTCTTAAAGTAGCCAAGTTTGAAAAACACTAATCTTACAAACCTCTTTTATGCCTGCAAAATCTTTTTCACTTAGAGCCTGAATAACAGCGTTATGCATAACAGAAATCATAAAAAAGTCTATGAACAAAATATTTAAAAAGAGAATTTAGAAATTCCATAACGTCTTACCAACAAACTATGGTTTAATGCAGGGGTGGGTTCTAAAATATTTTACTACCGGTTCTGTGGACGTGGCTTATTTTGTGGGCATGGCTTGGTGCTTAATGTGACTGGGTGGGCGTGGCTAACTTTTTTTTTTTTTTACTTTTAAAAGCATTTTTTCTACAACCTTAAGAGGTTGCAGAAAAAAATGCTTTTAGAAGCCTCTGACGATCAGGCAACTCAGCTGGGATCGCCAGAGGCTTTTAAAGGCATGTTTTTTCCTACAAACTCTTCAGCCAAAGAGGTTGCAGAAAAAAATGCCTTTAGAAGCTGAGCTGCACAATCATCAGAGGCTTTTTTTTTACTTTTAAAAGCATTTTTTTGCTTGAAGAGGTTATAGAAAAAATGCTTTTAAAAAAAGCATTTTTTTTTTAAAAAAAAGCCTCTGATGAGGTGGGCGGGGTAAGCGAGCAACAACCGGGCCAGGGACCGGTTTGGGGGCGTGGCCAGCCAATGTTATTACCGGTTCTCTGAACTACTACAAATTTTTACTACCGGTTCTTGCGAACCGGTGCGAACAGGGAGCAACCCACCACTGGTAAATACCACCTCTGCCTGGCCCCGCCCCCAATCTATTCACTGCCTCCCAAGTCCCAGCTGATCGGCTAGAAGGGAAAAATCAGGGCTCACTTGACAAAGAAGAGGGGGAAAAAACAAGACATCTTAGCTTTAAATTGAGAAGCCAAGAAGCTTCCCAACTGATCGGCTAGAACCGATCCACTCCTTGTAAACCACTCGGTCGTGGTTGATTGGCTACTGAGGCCAAGCTGCCTAAAAGCAGTTTCCGATGCTCTTGGTGGTGGCAGAGCGGCAAAAAATTGTTTAAACTCTTGCCGTGACACTTCTAAGAGCCACCCTACAGCTGATCAGCAATAAAAGGCGGTGTGGTGGTAGACCAGTGCTCTCCAAGAACAAATGGGTAGACTGGTCGGCTCTGCAAGCAGTTAAAATTCGACCAGTACCTCTGCTAAATGCTAAATAATTGTTTGTCACATGATCATCAAACCACGCCCACAAAATAAGCCACGGCCACAGAACCAGTAGTAAAAAAATTTACTACCACCCCTGGTATTTACCGGTTCTCCGAACTTCTCAAAATTTCCACTACTGGTTCGCAAGAACCGGGGAGAACCGGTAGCAACCCACCACTGATTCAGAGTAAGGGAGGAAGGTAACCTTGACAGACATACCAGATCCATTTTAATTTTATTTTGATTGTTTAGTTGTTTCCTGCCTTTATTCGGGCTGCTTTCTAGCCTTAACCATTAAACTGGCTCCATTCCCAGAATGAGGAGGCAAGAAGTGTGACTCAAACCCAAAACAATCCACAAAGGGAAGGAAATATATTAGACAGACAACTTCTTAGTTTTCAAGGAATATAAGGGGGTGATGAGGAGGGGAGAAGCACAATCAGATTTGCAAAAATTATGGGAACTGCAATCACAACATCTTTGTTCAAAAAGACTATATTTTAGTCAATCAACTAAGCATCACAACCATACATACAACCAGTGGTGAAATTCAAATTTTTTTACTACCAGTTCCATGGGCGTGGCTTGGTGGGCATAGTGTTGCCTGGTGGGCATGGCTTGGTGGGCGTGGACCTGCTGGATTTCACCCCTGCATACAACATAATAGGGATACTCACAAGGGAATGCAGACATTACAAAATTATTTAACTTTATTTTGTGCTGAAACATCCACTTGTCTTTTTAAAAGAAATGACCTCACACAAATGATACATCGATAGCCTTTTAATTGATTTTTTTTGGGAAATAGCAAAATATCTGACATTTCTAAGTGTTATTGATCTTGTACCGACTGAGAATGACTTTGTAGATATCCTGAAATTGTGTGACATATTTTGGTATTTATCTTTCTGATAAGTAAGCAAGCAATTAATTCATGTGTTGAACTAAGACATAGTTTGTTCCAGGTGAAATCCAGCAGGTTCTGACAGGTTCTGGAGAACTGGTAGCAGAAATTTTGAGTAGTTCGGAGAACCGGCAAATACCACCTCTGTCTGGCCCCAGGAGTGGGGAGGGAATGGGGATTTTGCAGTATCCTTCCTCTGGAGTGGAGTGGGAATGGAGAGTTTGCAGTATCTTTCCCCTGCCACACCCACCAAGCCACACCATGGCCACCTAGCCACGCCCACAGAACCGGTAGTAAGAAAATTTGAATTTCACCATGGTTTGTTCCACTGTAGATCACTGGGCCCCAATCTTTTGGATGCCAGGGACTGGTTCTGTGGTGGCAATTTTTCTGCGGATGGGGCATTTTGTATGCTGCCTGGATCTTGCATATGTGCAAATGGAACTTTGCTTGATTGCGTGAACTGGTTCCTGGCAGGATGCAGACTACTGCCAGCGGTTGGGAACCCCTGCTGTAGAATAATTAACTGGCTTCAGCTATTTCATTATACAATAAACCAGAGACTAGCAGCCTAGCACCTCCAAGCTGCTTCCAAGTTCTTTTTCTTTTACAGTTGCAGAAAATCTCCTACCCCAATTGTGCAAAATAATACAGCCATCTTTTTCAGGTGTAAACTTGCTAAAACCATAAGTGTGGTTGGAAAAACAAAACAAAATAGGAAAAGCTCAAATCCAATCCACACAAAACCGGGGGGGGGGGGGGAAGAGGGGGGAATCTTAAATCCACCAAAGTTTCTCACAGGATTTCCTCCATCTTCCAGAAGTTAAAACTTGATCTCTAATCATGCAAACCTTCAAAACACAATGGCTGAGACTCCAAGAGCCACAGTGGCGCAATGGTTAGAGTGCAGTACTGCAGGCTACTTCTGCTGATCACAGGCTGCCAGCAGTTTGGCAGATCGAATCTCACCACCTCAAGGTTGACTCAGCCTTCCATCCTTCTGAGGTGGGTAAAATGAGGACCCACATTGTTCGGGGCAACATGCTGACTCTGTAAACTGCTTAGAGAGGGCTGTGAAGCAATGTAAACTGCTTAGAAAGCACTGTGAAGCAATGTAAGTCTATATTTTATTGCTATTCCCACTAGCACCAAAACATGGCACAAACATGCCCTGGCAACTTCTTTTCTCTGCTATGAAACATCCCCATAGTACAGTATTGGCTACCTAATTCTCATGTCATAAATCAGATTTATGTAATCATTAGCTATACTAGTATTATTTTTTCCTTCTTCATTCATCACTATCTAGAGCAATCTCAAGGTGTGTCAATAGTGTAACACTTTACCAGTCTTACAATTTAAGTGATAATTTCGGAGTGCAACCATTTATATCAAGCATATCCTAGCTACTCTGAATCCTGATCAGTCTTTTCTCTTGACATTCTGGTTTTGTCTTCCTTAAAGGTTGAATGAAATGGTAGATGAAATGGCAGTAAAATTACTTGGTATTTATTGTACCTAAGAAAAATGGGTTTATGTTGTCACCAAAATTTGTGCTTGGCTTTCCAAAACTTGTAAACATTAATTAATCAATTAATTAATAATTAAATTAAATAATTAAATCTATCTTAATTTCTGCCAATTTACAGAATCACAGTCACAATCAAAACATGACTGATGATGTCCATGGTAAATATTCACTGTAATATCTACAAAACGCCTCACATTAAAAGATTATACAAAATATAAATAAATAAATAAATAAATAAATAAATAAATAAATAAATAAATAAATATCAATATCAATATAAATTTAAGCATAATCATTGACAACAATTAAATAACTAACCCACCCACTACTAAAGTTGATGGCAAGCATCTATCTAAGATGGCCACCAACTATTAAAGATCTTCTGAAATAACTTCACTTTTTTCTGAAAGGGACAATTTAACATTTACTCGAGGAATCTATCAGATTTGAGAAAAGTAAAATAAACCTTCCTCAGAAATAATTTGGAATGATTTACTTTAGTGTTAGTATGTATAAGGTATATTGCTGAAAGATGGGGCAGCCTGTCTAACTTAGCCCTTAGGATATTAAAAGCTCTTGGCAAAGCTGATTATCCACCAGAATTTGTTACCTGTTTTTACTGTGCTTGGTATGGTTCTTGTCAGGGGTGGGTTCTACTTACCTTTATTACCCATGTGCCTGCGCAGATGATGTCTGGGTCAGTGGACAAAGCCTCCCGCCAGTTTTACTACTGGTTCTTGCGAACCAGTCCAAACCGGGGGCAACCAACCACTGGTTCTTGTACAAGATGATGGACAGATGGCTGTTCCCATGTTCACTTAAAGCACAGGTGTCAAACTCAAGGCCCACGGGCCAGATCCACACAGCTATCCTGGAAACTGTAAGGGGTCGGCCTGTGTCAGTTTGGCCCACCCCATCCCGGCGTGGATGCCAACAGGTTGAAGATAAGCGTCTCCAGCAGGGGTGAAATCCAGCAGGTTCTGACAGGTTCTGGAGAACCGGTAGCGGATATTTTGAGCAGTTCGGAGAACCGGTAGCGGACATTTTGAGTAGTTTGGAGAACTGGCAAATACCACCTCTGGCTGGCCCCAGAGTGGATAGGAATGGAGATTTTGCAATATCCTTCCCCCAGGAGTGAGGAGGGAATGGGGATTTTGCAGTATCCTTCTCCTGGAGTGGGGTGGGAATGGAGATTTTGCAGTATCCTTCCCCGGGAATGGGGTGTGAGTTGAGATTTTGCGGTATCCTTCCCTTGCCATGCCAACCAAGCCACACCCACCAAGCCACACCACGCCCACCAAGCCACTCCCACAGAACTGGTAGTAAAAGAATTTGGATTTCACCACTGGTCTCTGGCCTTTCAGGTGTGTGTGTGTGTGTGTGTGTGTGTGTGTGTGCGCGCGCGCATGCGGGAGAGGGGGAATGTGTCCGACAGAAGGGGCTCGCACCTGGCCCTCAAAGAAGCAGGCGTGGTGGCAGCAGGCAGAGTCAAGGGGGGGGGGGAGGCACAGGATGTGGACCCCTGGATGTGCTTGCTCCATCCCTGAGTTTGACACCCCTGACTTAAAGGTTTGAGATATTGTTAATGGCTGGAAGATTCCAATCTAACTTGATAGACTTATCTGAATGACAACACAGAAATGCAGAGAATATAAGCAATTCTATATAAGCAATATAAGCACCATTTCCCAAAAGCCAGTAGGCCTAGAGATAAGAGAAAATCTAAGTCTGCTCTTCAAAGATGATGCTTCAGGACAGCACAAAAAAATCTGAGAAGCAACTAATTAAAATAACTTTGAATGATAATTCCTTCTCTTACAGAAACCATTTACTACTATTTCTTAGAATAAAAAAGTTTTTCTTAGTTTTTTGAAACAGACTGGACTATGCCATTTTACCCAAAAAAATACAGTGATTTGGGAATCACTCAAATTTTCAAAGTCTTAATTTTTCTAATTTGTCAAAATATATACGTCTATTAAATACACAAGTGCATTCAAGCTCAATGAAAGAATTATACTTTTTTTTTCTTCCAGAAAAATTGCTGGATATGGGTATTTTCTTAATTTTTATTTTATACTGCAATATTGGCTGATGCAATCATCTTTCTAGAAGATGTCTAGCAAAGAGCTTTTAAGTCTGTCTTAAATTACCAACATAAATAATGGTGGATCAGCTTATTGAGATCTCTATCAAATCAACTGAAAATCAATACAACCTACAGTAAAAAGTGTTTAAGGCCAGAGTGGTGGGCTGTATTTTATAGAATGAAATTCTTTTCATCTATTATCTTATGATATTTATCTATTTCAGCATTGCTTCTAGACCTTTGAAGAGTGGTCTAAGAACTAGTTCATACAAGGATTAAGCAATGGTTTGTTCAACTATGGATTAGGAAATAAAACTCAATTTGCTAGGATAAAATAACATTTTAATTAATAATCTGTAGTTTAAAAAGAATAAAGTCAGTGTTAATATGACATACATTAAACATTATGGTATATTCATCAAACATTCTAGGCTGTAATGTGGTGTATCTAATATGACCAACAAATACAGCCTTAGTACATTTTATAAATTGCAATATATGGATAAATATGTGGTACAAACCCAGCCACTTTTACTCGATTCAACTTAAGGTGGCAAAAGAAAATATAATTTTATGTGCTGTATGAGTCCAGTTATGGGTTGGGGGCAGGGGTGGGTTCTACTTACCTTTACTACTGGTTTGCAACGGGAGCCCATGGGAAAAGCATGCACAGATCATTCATGATAACGTCCGGGCGGATGGGTGGAGCCTCCTGCTACTTTTACTACCGGTTCGCAAGAACCGGACTAAACCAGGGGCAATCCACCACTGGTTGGGGGAAATCATTACCGAGAAGCCATGATTTGATCTTGAGTAAACCATAGTTGGCTGGGTCCTTGCACATCAAATCAATAATACAATGGCTTAGAGAGATATGCTTACCCAAATTGAACCCAAATCTCAGGCAAAGAAATAAAATTGCTCAAGGCTAAGATGAATGGAGCACACCAATTTCTATTACAGAAAACACACTATGTTTTAGTTCTTTCCTTGCTCTTCTGTTTTTGAGAAATTAAAATACAGGACATTATGAACAATGAAGAATACAGGTAGTCCTCAATTTATGATTGTAATGGAGCCCACAATTTTGGTCATATGTCACCATGGTCCTAAAGCAAGTCATCATTTGACCACACCAGATTTTACAACCTTTGAATTTTTTTGGCAGTCATTAAGCGAAGGCAATAGTCATAAAGTGAATGCCACAGTCATTAAGCAAATTAATGTTTAATTAATTGTTTGTTCAATTAATCAATGTTCCCAGTGTTTTCTATGGGAAAATTTTTGCTGGAAACCAGAAGTAAATGCTGGTTTCCAGGAAAAATGTCATAAATCATGGTCACATGAGAACAGGTTGTTGCAAATGGCCATAAATGTAGGCCAGTTTCCAAGTTTCCAAAATGTGGTCACGTGACTGTGTGGGAGGGGGCAGATGTTGGATAACTGAAAGGCATCATATGAAATTTGGGGCAATCATATTTGGGCTGCAGAATTCCAACCAGTAGGTGGCAACAAAGAGTTAAATTGCTGTTTTAATCAGATGCCTCAGGAGGACAGTGAAAACTAGGTTGTTGAGTGAAACACCACAATTTTATGGTTTTACTTCAGCTTTCCTTTGCTTTATAGAGCTGCAAAAGTTGTAAATGTGAGGACTGGTGATACAGTTACTTTTTCATTTCTGTCATAATTCTGAATGGTTATAAACAAAGCAGTCAATGAACAAAGACTGCCTATAAAATATTTGGTGGAAGTGGAAAAGTTTTTGATTTGATAGTTTGATTTGATGGTTCAGTTTTATTTTTAAAAAATCTATCCTCTTCTGTACAAAATGAGAGATCTAATTTTCCAATATGTATGCAGAGTAGATTTTTGTTGTTCAGTTTCTTCTTCGCGACCCCTCAGACCAGAACATGTTGGCTGACTTTGGGCTGGTCACTCTCTCTCTCTCAGCCCAATTCACCCTACAAGACTGTTGTTGTGGGGAAAGTAGGAGGGGAATAAATATTGGCACTTTCTCTATTTTGAGTTTTATACCCTGTTTCCCCCAAAATAAGACCCAACTGGAAAATAAGTCCAAGCATGATTTTTCAGGATGCTTGTAATATAAGCCCTACCCCCAAAATAAGCCCCAGTTAAGATTGTCAGACAGATGGGTGCATTTAGTACCGTATTTCCCCAAAAATAAGACCTAACTAGAAAATAAGTCCTAATGCGTCTTTTGGAGCAAAAATTAATATAAGACCTGATCTTATTTTCGGGGAAACACAGTATGAAAAACGTGGGATAGAAATGTTTAAAAATTAATAATAATTACATACCCTCAATTCCCAGATTGTAATAAATATTCTCCTCACTAATTTTAAAAACTGCCACCTCAGTGCCTTCCGTCGCGCCCTTAAAACCCATTTATTTAAACAAGCCGGGCTGGCTTAAGATGAAATTTTTAACTGTTTTTAAATGTTTTAAACGTTTTTAATTGGTAAATGAGTTTTAATTGGGCCAAATTTATATATCTTTTAATTGTTTTTAATATTTGTTCTGCATGTTTTTTTAATCTAGCTGTACACCGCCCTGAGTCCTTAGGGAGAAGGGCGGTATAGAAATCCAATATAAAATAAAATAAAAATAAATAAGAGATTATTGTACATTGTCATGGGTTCATGCAAGTTCCCTCTGAAAGGAACAAAACAGGACAAATTCAGATTATAAAAGACACCAGGCTTGACTTCACATAAGGAAATTGGTACCTCCTAATGATGAGCATGACAACTTGCTGCATGTTTGGGAGATGTGCTTGGTTCCAGCAAAATGGTTCCTTGAGCATAAGTAAGTTACCTACAAGAAAACCTTTGCTCATGCATAGCCTGAAAATATGCTGCAATACAAGCAAACATAAACACGACTCACTTTCAGATCTCACAGCTGAATACGTGGAAGTGCTGGAGAGTATCAATCTCCCATCTTTTCTTTTGTGAATTGTATTCATTATTACAGAGCAGCTTCTATCTGATTGGTTGAAAATGAATGATGACTAGTAAGAATGGGGACTATTTTTTGATAATATTAATTAAGAAAAAAATAGCTCTTGATATCAAGTAGGCGTAGGACATATAACAGGTAGAAATCCATGTGGTTCTTTTCCCCATATTATCTTTGCCTGCGCTCCACCAATTGATTTTATCTGAAATACAGTTAAATAAAACTGTTATATGATCTGCACTGTAAATACTTCATTTACTTTGATGTAGTGGAACAAAATAGTAGGAATTTGTTTAATGCATTGGTGGTCAAAATGAAAATATGTTTATAATGACTTTGCTTAAGTTGGCCGATTAGTAGAATATAAATCTTTCTAAACAGGTCACAACCACAGAAATGCAATTAAATAAAGTTAAGGATGGGGGAGGAGAAACATGAAATAGCTGTTAAATAAATCCATAGTAGAACTCTGTGAGCTGAGTTTAAACAAATTTATTTCCCACAAAGATAAACTGCTATCTCAGAATACATTCCAAGGTTAAATTAGAGGTCTTGGGGGAATATTGAGAGTAGCAAATGGAAAATTCCAGTTGTTCTCTAAAAAATAACACATTCCTCACTGGCAGATGTTAGCATTCACTAAATTCTAGTAAAGAAAGTGGTAGATTTAGCTTTCCATTGTACTACTCTTTTTGATAATTCTCAAGAATAAAATTTTTGGAGAACACAAATTAAGATTATAATTTATTTTAATTTTCGACAACCATATGTTAAGTCTCAGTCAATTGATATTAATTGATATCACTATTTATTTATTTATTTATTTATTTATGCATCACTGAAAGAGAAAGAAGAAAACATTTTGACATTTTTGAAGGATGTTACACCCAGTTTTGATGGTTTTGCCAGTCCATAGAAGGAGACTTCTATGGACTTTCCAGTCCATAGAAGGAGACAGTGAATGGAAAGAATACTGAAAATAAATGATTGACTACACAAATTATCAGAGTGCATATGGACATGCCACTTTCTTTAGAAGAGGACCAGGCTAATGAAACTATCAGCTCAAAAACTGAGGAATTAAGCCTCAGTACCAGACGATAAAGTATGTATTTGAACCCTATGATTTCAGATCTTGATGAAGAGACTATTGAATGCTAACTAGAAGCAAGACAAATATTTCACATCAACCAATGAGACTGAATGGCAGCAAATCAAAGAATTGACCACTTGCAGGAAAGGTACCTGATAGGAGATAAAGGTTGGCAGAATTTGACTCAAAACTCAGGTCTTCTTTGCTCCAGTTACACATGAAGGAGAAATAAAATGTAAAGCTTTACATTTAGGCAAGAAAAGCCAAATGCACAGGTATAGAATTGATGGTACCTGACTCAATAGTAGTAACTGTGAGAGGGATCTTAGCATTCTAGTGGACAATCAGTTAAATATGAGCCAGAAATGTGATGCAGCTGCCAAAAAAGCCAACACAAACCTATACTCCTATAACAGAGGTACAGAATCACAATCACCTGAAATGTTAATACTACTTTAAAATGCCTTGGTAAGACCATACTTGGAATATTGCACCCAGTTTTGGTTGCTACCAAAAGATGTTGAGTGCAGAGAAAAGCAACAAAGATGATTAGGGGACTGGAGGCTCAAATATATGAAGAACAGTTGCAGAAATTAGGTATGTCTAGTTTAATTAAAAGAAGAACTAGGGGTGATATAATATGCCAGTGTTCCAATATCAAAACAGCTGCCACAAAGAAGAATGGATGTCAACCTATCGTCTAAAGTACCTGAAGGCGGGAAAAGAAGTAATTGAAGAAAACTAAAGAAAGAGAAAAGCAACCTAGAACTAAGGAGAAATTTCCTGACAGAACAATTAATCAGTGGAACAATTTGCCTCCAGAAGTTGTGGGTGCTCCAATGCTGGAGATTTTTAAGAAGAGATTGGACAACCAATTGTCTGAAATGATATAGGGTTTCCTGCTTGAGCAGGGGGTTGAATTAGAAGGGGGAACTACAAAGTCCCTTCCAACTTTGTTATTGTTATTCTGGATACCTCAGACACCTTCAGAGGGGAATTCCTTTACTGGAAGTTGGATAATTTCCATTGCATTCCTGATCTTTGCACTGGACTTAACAATTATAACCAACTTCTCTTTTGAACATGCCCATCCTATCCAGTCCATTGTTAATTTTTCATCTAAATTGACTCAATTATAACAAATGCCTCTCCGAGGCAATCGGACAGTGAATTAAAACCCAATTTACAGTTTAATGAGCAGAAATGTTGTAAATTAAGTTTTGTGACATAAGACTGACCTGTTTATTTTCTACCTGAGTCTAGTTAGGCTATGAAAATCATATTGATGGGATACACTTGTTTTCTGGACCGTGTCCAGTTCATCTGAAAAATAAACTACTGACCAGAGCAGAGTGTACTTTTCACAAGGACTGTCATTTTGCTTAGTGTTTTATTAATGAGTTGAATTAAAACGCTGAAAGAATGCTTACCACAGCAACAAAGTAAAATCAAAGTAGTCTTGTTAGTATAGAAAAATGGCCTGAAAACAATAGAACGTAATTTAACAGAAATGAGTGCATACTGTAGATACAGGATGGGAATATCTCACTTTATAGAAATACTTATTAAAAAGATATTGAAGCGGTAGTTAATTGTGAACTGAATATGAGTCAGCAGCATGATGTAGCTACAAAAAAAAAAGGGAAATGGCCATTTGGACCACATGATCACAAGTAAAGTTTACAAATCATGGACATTCCCATTTTATTTGGCATTGGTCAAACATCGACGTATTCAATCCAGTTCTGGAAGAGATTTGGAGAAGCAATGCAAGGATTGGAAATTAAATCAAGGAATAGAAACTAAAGCCTTGGAAGAGAATGGAGCAGTGTTTAGCCTTTAAGAAAAAAAAAAGAAAGACAGATTCCAACCAAAATGACCATGAAACCAGTTGCTCAGAAAGATGACAGGCTCTACACTAGTGGAGGCTAACCATCTGTTACAGTTCTTTGAACTGGATTCCTGTTATTATTATGGTTGGTTGCAAGATCAGCCAAATATTTAGACTAAATTTGGTGGCTTTGCCCACCAATCAAGTTCTTCACAAAGACCTGGGATAGGCAGATGTTATGGTTTAAGGGTGTTAAAGGTATGGTCCCAGGATGTAAGATGTTCCAAATCTTCCAGTAATTGGAAGTTATTCCAAAGTAAGCTTGTTCCAAATGTTCCAATTATTAATTTTTAAATTTCTGAGGGATTCTACATAATAATTAAAGCAGTAAAATGTTAAGAAAAAGAATAAAGAAACATAGTCAATAAAAAAGAAAGGAAAAAGAAAGATAAATATAAAGAAGAAGCTTCCAATCTTCATTACAGCAGTTACAAATATATTTATCATCTGTTTTCTCTCCTTAAGGCTGTTTGAACTGGATTCCTATATTGAGTGCGTTATGGTGGGGTTGTGATTTGATCATCTGGTCATGATTCTATCAGGTCTATGATGTGATCATAGATTCCAGTTCTATGATGACAAGGTCCTTTTGCTGCCTTTCACTCTGTGGATAAATGACAAAATAAATTATACAGAAGAATATACAGGGTGGATATTTCAAGTACCTCTTATTTAAAGTGCCTGCTAATTGTTTCAGTCCCTTCTGGAATAAGTTGTAAATGCTCTTTTTGTCCCAAATAACCAGAGGTGGTATTCAGCAGGTTCTGACCAGTTCTGGAGAACCAGTAACGGAAGTTTTGAGTAGTTCGGAGAACCGGTAAATACCACCTCTGACTAGCCCCGCCCCCATCTATTCTCTGCCTCCCAAGTCCCAGCTGATCAGGAGGAAATGGGGATTTTGCAGTAACCTTCCCCTGGAGTGGGGTGGGAATGGAGATTTTACAATATCCTTCCCCTGCCACGCCCACCAAGCCACACCCACCAAACCATGCCCACCAAACCATGCCACGCCCACCAAACCATGCCACGCCCACCAAGCCATGCCCACAGAACTGATAGTAAAAAAATTTGAATTCCACCACTGCAAATAACAACCATAATGATAATGCAATGAATGTTCAGGTGCCCAGGGATAGCTTTCTCAATATATTAAAAATTAACTTTTCATGATTAAACATCATAGTAAGCTGCTAGTTTTCCATAAATCTCCATTCCTTTCTCTAAAAATGCCTGAGTAATTTATTCATGAATGCAGTGAAAGATTATAAGCAACCAGCCGGCTTTGCGACAGTACAAGACGACCTTGAGAAGAGCCCGTTAGCAGTTTTTAAACTCAGTCGCAAGCCAGCTGTTACCATCTGCCAATGAAAGGGGATTGGCAAGAGAATTTTTCAAATGTTTGCCAAAATCCAATCCAATCCAAGAGAAAATGGTTTATTTTAATCCTTTGAGGCTGTTTCCTCACATGGATAAAAGTTTACATAACTGATCGTGTTAGATACAGTTTCTTCACACAGATGCGTTATTGACAAGAAAAAAAATGGAAATGTGATATATAATGCGCCCCACAAAAATAAAGGGAGGAGGGTTGGAGGTCGATGAGAGACTTCTTACATTTTAAATCTTTTTTTAAGAAAAAATCCCCCCCCCCCGGCAAACTGAATACTATTTGTTATAATATTAGTTTTTATAAACCAAAGGTGGTAAGAAATATGTTAACCAAGAAATCTGTTTTCATGGCTGATGTAACTATATTGAAAACAGCAAGCTTTTATAGTTGTCAATTTATTTGGCTTGTTAAATTTATATTCAGCTATCTCTCCACTCCGATAACTCAAGATGGCATGCATAACACTTCCTCCTCCAATTGCCTCCTGTGAGGTCAAGCCTGTGAGTTACTGTGATTAAAAGAGAGCGGCTGGCTCAAAATCATTCAGTGAATTTTCATGGCTTCCATGAGGATGAACTTAACCATGAATCTTCCTGGTGCAGTTTTTGTTTCCTCATGCTGTTACCGACACATCACATGTCTGCCATAGCATTCTTCTCTTCATGGCAGCCCAATTTCCTGAGCTATGTTCCTCATGTTTCTCTAGGAAATAATGAGCTGGTGAATGTTAACATTCCATCTAGATCAGGGGTGTCAAACTCGATCCCACCATGGGCCGTATCAGGATTTTGTTTGCCCTTGGGGGGCCAGGGTGGGTGTGGCCTGGTCATTGCAGCTGACTAGATGGGTGGAAGCAGAATAGGTCTGGAAAGGGGCACCATGGGCAGTCCCTCACCATCTCCGGGACGGCCCCGTGGAACAAATCTGGGCTTATTGTGGGCTGGATCCAGCCTATAGGCTGCATGTTTGACACCCCGATCTAGATGATGCCAATTTTATCCCAGGGGTGGGCAAATGTGGCCCTTTTACAACCTGTGGACTTCAACTCCCAGAATTCCTGAAACAGCTAAGCTATCTCAAGAATTCTGGGAGTTGAAGTCCACAGGTTGTAAAAGGGCCACATTTGCCCACCCCCGTTTTATCCTATTGTTGGACAGTCTTGAGTATTTGAAGACAAAGAATGAGATGTATGTCCATGTGTTTGTGAGTGTGTGAGTGTGTGTGTGTGTGTGTGTGTGAGAGAGAGAGAGAGAGAGAGAGAGAGGGAGGGAGAGAGAGAGAGGGATCAAGTAGCAGGAGTACAATTTTAAAAGAAGGTTTACTTTATTTATCCAACAAAATGAGATTTAATGTGGAGAAAAACAAGGTTTTACACCTGGGCAGGAAAAACCAAAGGCACAAGTACAGATTAGGTGAACCAGGGCTCAAAATCAATAACTGTGAGAGGGACCTTGGAGTTCTAGTGGGTGATCACTTAAACATGAGTCAGCAGTGTGTGGCAGCAGTCAAAAAAGCTAATACAATCCTTGTATAAACAGAGGCATAGAATCAAAATCACATTGAAGTATTAGTATGCTTTATAAAGCTTTAGTAAGGCCACACCTGAATTCTGTATCCAGTTTTGGTCACCACATTACAAAAAAGATATTAAGACTTTGGAAAAAGTGCAAAGAAGAGCAACTAAGATGATTAAAGGCCTGAAGACTAAAAGATATGAATAAAGATTGCACGATTTGGGTTTGGCTACTCTAGAAAAAAGGACTAGGAGGGACATGATAGCAGTATTTAGGAATTTGAGAGGCTGCCATAAAGAGGAGGTGGTCAATTTATTTTCCAAAACACCAGAGGACAGGACAAGAAATAAAGGATGGAAACTAATCAAGGATAGAAGCAACCTGGAATTAAGAAGAAACTTCCTAACAGTGAGGACAATTAACTAGTGGAACAACTTGCCTTCAGAAGTTGTGGGTGCTTCATCACTGAAGATTTTTAAGAAGAGACAGACAGTCACTTGTCTGCAATGGTTTAGGGTCTCCTGTTTGAGCAAGGGGCTGGACTAGAAAACCTCCAAGCTCCCTTCCAGCTCTATTCTGATTGATTGAAGAGGCAAAATAAGAGAATTTCATATGTTGATATAGAAATTATATCAGAACATAGGTAAATGATTACAATCTCCTCTGAACCATGAATGTGTTAAGATAAGGAGGATATGAAGACCACAACTTGCATTTGAGTGTAATCAAAATGTAGGTGAAACCAGGACAAAGTTTAATTTGATGTAATTATCCAGGGGTGAGCTTCAAAAATTTTAGCAAGGGGTTCTCTGCCCAGTTGCTGGGTGGGTGTGGCCATGGTTGGCCTCCTGCACCATGGCGGGGGGGGGGCGTTTTTGCCCTCCCTGGGCTCTGGAGGCTTTCTTTGAGCCTCAGGGAGGGTGAAAATGGCCTCCCCAGGCTCCAGAGGCTGGAGGTTGGAAACGGGGGCCGTTTCCGGCCTTCCCGAACTTCCGGTAGGCCTGTTTTTCGTCCTCCCTGAGCCTCCGCATGCACCCTACACTTACCTGCATCCAAACTGGGCCACGTGGAGACACCTGGGAGGGGCGGGGAGGAGTGGGAGAGACCAGCCAGGAATGGGATTTGGAGATTCTCCAAACTGCACAGAATCTTAGCTAGAGGTTCTCCTGAACCCCTGCGAACACCCAGCAGCCCATCCCTGAAATTATCTTTAAATTTATTTTAAACATAGTTAAATAATAATTAAATTAATTAACTCCCCATGTATTTAATAATGTTTCCTTCAATCACAATACAATTTACAATTTCGGAGTAAAGTTTGAAAGGATTCAGAGTGGATATCCTACCCGAGGTTGTTGAAGTCTATATAATCCTTGAGTCCTCAGGTTCTGAAGCCTCTTATGCAAACAGGTTGTGACAGTTGTGTGACTGTGCAAGACATCTCTGAAACAGCTCAATAGGTTTGACACAAATAAAATAGCACTGTAGTGTTTTCTTAGAATCACCACTTTAGTTTTGTAAATTCCAAATACATATCACCGACATGTTGCATTTCTTCAGGCAAATGTATCTATGCATTTTGTAGTAGTTGCTTAGTATGAAATATTCTACACAATAACCCTTCAGAAAGATTCAAACTTATGTTAGAAAGTAGGTGCCTCCACATTCCTGAACAAACATTCCTAACACTCTGAAATACATAACACACAATGTATCACATTTCCAATGTTTTACTTATATCATAACTGCAAATTTTATAAAATTAAAATCATATATTTCTCAGCTATTCTGATGGATCTTCTCATTCTTTTGACACTTATTACTGCAATTGAAAGAATTAGTTAATTTGTTGGGGAATTCAATTCGCTAAAAAAGTGTAATTCCATGCTGTCCCAAAGGTGCAACTTTTTCAAGAGGCAACTGTACTTTCTGGTTTTTCTTTGAAGATGTTTCGCTTCTCATCGAAGAAGCTTCTTTAGCTCTGTGTCTGTGCTCAACAGTGAAGGGACACAGGGCACAAAACATCTTGTAGAAAGCACAGCTCCAACTTCTCAGTGAAAGAATAAGACAGATTAATTTCACAATTGAGGTTTTGAAAGAGAGAGTGGAACACATACTCCAAGAGCTGAAATCACTTCAGAGCTGAAGAAGCGTCTTGGATGAGAAGTAAAACATCTTCAAAGGAAAACCAGAAAGTCGAATTGCCTCTTGAAAAAGCACCTTTGGATGACTGAGAATCTCCACAGACATGTAATTCCATGCTGCTTATTTCAGAAAGTCCTTCTGTCCTAAACATTAATAACATCCATATCAGCTGGTTTAGTTTTACTGTAGTTTTGCACATTGTTTTCATATTGTTTCTGGCATGTAAACAAATGTTTCTTACTTAGTATATTGTATGAATCCAGTCAATTGGGATTTATTCAACAACCAAGTTTAAATACACCACATTTTGATGTGATAGGTCAACCTGGTTAGTATGTCAAGCCCAGTAATAGATCTTCAGATATTTTCAAGTGGTATATCTCCTCCCCAGTAGTTTCTGTTCCAAAGATATGATTGTTTCTCTCTTCATTTTTACTTACCAAGGGTTTTGACAAAGCCACTTCCTCTTCTATGGGTTGCCACAGAAAATCATGAAAGCAAATACAGAAACCTTATTTTCAATCCTTAAAGTTAATACTTGCACATAATTATTCCAAGAAACTCCTGTGGGTCACTGTAGGGATAATTTAATTTCTCTGGATTATCTTCTGCTTATAGAATGATGTATATGGCACGTCAGATCTCTCTTCAGTTCAGTTGTAACTTATAGCTCACGTTTGCAATGATAGGAAAGTTTCAAACAGTTGATACAAACAAGGAAGTGATATTGGAGTTCCCCAAGCTGTTGGTATTGTGGAAATTCAACTTTCTTTCTCTGGGTAATGTCAAGAGTGACTCAGAAGTTCATGATTACCATGACAAAAACTTGACCTTGACTTTGACCCAAATTATGAAGAGCCTGGTGCACATAAGAGATCACAAACTACACCTGGTTTTGTTTCAGGGCAAACACAAAGTAGTCTAAAAGTGAAAGTATCCAATTCAAGTTCTTGTTGTGGGCAGATCAGTCTCTAATTGTTATGGAGGTTCAGAGTTCCCCTCTATGAAGTGGGGAAGACCTTGTTATATCAGTCTGCCCAAAGCACCTAATGGATCCGTTGATATTTTAGAGGATGTTTAGGCAGTTTCTCAAGGATCTAGTAGGCAGTTTGGTTAAGACTTTGATTGCCCAAAGGAATAAAGTATGGCACTTGACCAAGTTGCTCTAGAGTAGCTTCTTTCTGTTGGTAGATTTACGGTACCTTCTTGGCTTACTGAAAACCTCAAAACGATGAAGCCCTTTCTATCATAATTAGTTAAAGTCTTTTAAGGCAGCAGAAGATTGGATTTTAATAATACTCAACACTTCTTTCAGTGATGGGATGTTTTCATTTACTCATTTACAAGGCTCTAATATGTACCCATTTCAAGACACTTTCCCTTAATTTACCAATCTTGGATCATTTTAAATTGGTCTCCGACAGTGGAGACAGTGGTAACTTTGAAACTCAAGAAGATTCTAGATAAAGTAGATTAATTGGAAAGTGGGTTCAGGGCATGGTATGGAACAGAAACTACATTTATGACACTTGTGAATAACTTTTGGAGAAATTAGGATGGAGAAAGTACAAATTCCCAGTCATTCTTGATTTCTCAGCAGCTTTCAATACCATTGATCACTGGTACCCTTTCAAACTGCTTCTTCGTGGTTGGAGTGGAAGCACTGTTTATCAGTGGTTCTTTTCCTTCCTAAGAAATGATTTTTCCTGGGGAGAGGGAGTCAAGAAATCTGTCTGAAGGCCTATACTTTTTGGAATGCCTTAATTTAACTTCTGCATTAGATCACTATATTGGTCCTAGACCAGTGGTGGGTTGCCCCCAGTTCAGACCGGTTCACAAGAACCGGTAGAAAACCGGCCGGAGGCTCCACCCACTGACCCAGATGTCATCAGGAAGTTTCTGTGCATGTGCGGTCCCGTTGTGAACAGGTAGTAAAGGTAAGGAGAACCCACCCCTGTCCTAGACCAAACAGGTGATGCAGTAGAAGTATTAGCTCAACGTGTGGAAATTATTGAAATCTGTAAAGGGAGAAACAAATCAAAACCCACAAAGGTGGAAAGATGATTTGCGGACCGGACAATTCCAGGAAAATACCTTCAGTCTAAATGAGTTGTGGTTCCGTGGCAACTGTGACCATGAGGGATTTTCCACAGTTACATCCTGCATGCCAATTATGACCATTCCTGGATCAGGATGCCCTGTTCATGGTCATTTCTATCTTAAAACACCTCCTGCTTGGATGATTGTAACATGCCCTAGAAGGGGCTTTTCCTGAAAGGCATTTGGATGCTGCACCTGCTACAAATTGTGGGGACCCAAGTTGTGATGAGTATATCCTGGTATACTTGAATAATCTTACTGCTTCAAGTGTTGTGTTGGTTGCTTAACTGGCTTCTAGGTTCATTCAAGCTCTTCCAAGACCATGTCAGATGATGGTTGTCATCTTTAAGAGGACCCACATGGCTCCATATTGGCTTAACTGAGGGGCTATCCACAACTGTGTTCATTTGCTCATTCAATCAGGTCACCTCCAACCAGGTCCCATCTATGTGAAAGTGCCGTCTGGCATAGTCTTGGAAGCAAACCTTTTCAATCACTGCTCCCATCCTCTGGAATTCCCTCCCACAGAGAAGGCATGCTGCAGTTGGTAGAATAGTCAGGTCTTGCCTGCTTTCCAGAAAGCTAGAAGGGAAGCCAAGGACCAGATTTCTACAGAGAAGAAGTGCAATTCAGAGTGCTGGTTTACATTGACTTTCCCACAAGGTTTTGGGGACTTTTGTGAAGTGAACTGAAATGCTCCCAGTGCCAAAATATTATATTAGTTTTAATATTTACCATAGATTTTCGTAATTGACCATTTCTGTTCTTGCTGCAATTGTTTTTTTATAAACTGTGTAGAGTAGCCTTGACTAAAGTAGTTTATCAATTAATTAAAAATACAGGTAGTCCTCAACTTACAACAGTTCATTTAGTGACCACTCAAAGTTAGAACAGCACTGAAAAACTGACTTATAATCATTTTTCACAGTTGCAATCTTTTCAGCATCCCTATAATCATGTGATCAAAATTCAGATGCTTGCCAACTGGTTCCTATTTATGACCGCTGCCATGTCCCAGGGTCATGTGATCACCTTTTGCAGCTTTCTGACAAGTAAAGTCAATTGGGAAGCCCATTTACCTAACACCCAGGTTACTAACTTATCAACTGCAATGATTCACTTAACAACTGTGGCAAGAAAGGTTGTAAAATAGGGCAAAACTCATTTAACATATGTCTCACTCAGAGGTGGGATTCACTTACCTTCCCTACCTGTTCGCAAATGTGAGTGCGTGCACAGTAGTCACACATTACATCCGGGCGGGTGAGCAGAACCTCCCACAGTCTCCGCTACCAGTTCGCGCGATCCGGAGAGAATCAGCTGAATCCCACCACTGGTCTCACTTAACAACAGAAATTTTGGGCTCAATTGTGGTGATAAATCAAGGACTACCTGTAAAAATCCCATGTCAACTCTTAATATTGCTCTTAAATTCTATCAGCTCTATTTCACTAAATATAGTGAAAGCCCAGGTAGGAGTTGCCAATAAATAATTAAATAAATAAATATTTTTATTTCTATACCGCCCTTCTTCCGAAGGACTCAGGGCGGTGTACAGCCTATTAAAAACACAAAGACAAACATCAGTTAAAAATAATTAAAATTATTACATAATTTCGGCTCAGATTTAAAACCCAAAAAATTTAAAACACCCAATTTAAAAATCAATGATAAAGGAAGCGGTGCTTGGTATTATGTAGTAAATGTCTCTCTGCAATATAAGAGCTTTTCTTTCATTCATTTGTATTCGTGTGTGTGTGTGTGTGTGTGTGTGTGTGTGTGCGTGTGTGTTCGTTCACAGCCTTCTTCCTGCTGAACATCTAGTCTCTGTCTTTCATTTACACTTACTTCTGCATCACTGGAGCTCAGGGATGCTACATATAATCTGTGTAGTGCTGGTGACTGAAGATTGTGCCACCATCTGTGATGGGTATCAAATACTGTAATACTGTAAGCGTTACCACCTAACATCTTTCTAACATGCCATGAGGAATACAGATAAAAGAGCTTTGTTGTCCGCTATGGCATTGGCATTTGAGCAAACACTTTAAGAAATAATTTTATTTTGCCTCTGTAAAATTATTTGCTTTTTAAGACACTGCAACACTCAACAGTAGCAATTTTTTTTTCAATAGGAGAATTACCCACAAGTCAAAACTCTCCCCCTTCTATGGCCCTTGCAATGCTAATCCATTTGCAGAAAACAAACTGGATATTTAAAGCCGCTTATCTTGAAACAAATTACTTCCTTTTCCCACACTTTCTTTAAAAGGCCTTGGCTGCAGCTTGAGATCCCATTTAAGAACAGCACTGACTTATTTATAGCAATTCTTTGCATATTTAAAAGGGACTTTCCATATGGTATGAGTACAGGAACCAAACAGTGTAGCAATTAACTGACAATGAGAATGGTCTTTACAGTGCCTCCCAAACAGAGGAGAGATTACTTAACAATTTGAAATAGTGAGCCCTGGATTCAAACACTGGAGACACTGCTGTTTCCTAGCGTAGAATTTAATCAGCTGAACTTTCAGAACATTTGAGGAGTGCATTGTAGAGACTACATTATACTGAAACAGAATATTGCTGGCAACCTTGGGATAATCAGCTATCTTCTTTCAGATCCATTGTCTTAAAGGCCTTGCTAACTATAATCTATGGGCTACATTTCCATCTTAATCCAATGTTTGTTGCTACTTTGGTGCATGTTTATGCTTTCTTCCATGGAGCGGCCTCTTTGAAAACAAAGGAAGTCGCATTTTGCAAATGAAGATGAGCATTTTAATCTCGCATTAGCTAAACAAAAGGCAATATCTCCACGAGCAAAGAAAGATTGCCCAGTACATATGGTATTATGCAACACCCTGCATTTGTTTCTAAGACCATATTCATGCTGGATGCTCAGTATTCTGGATAATTGAAATTTCCTATCCAGAAAACCTTGATTCTTGTTTTTATTCGGTATTTGGATTTCTTAGAAGCCAACACTGTTCAGTGCAGTTACTCATGTATTTACAGCTATACTGGTGGCTTCCAAATTCAGTAAATGCTTTGGAAATTTATCTGGCATTCCTTCATATAGGGTTACTGTCCTGAAAATATCTTATCCAAAACTACTGAAAGTGGCCCAAAGAATTGTTGAATATGCTAAGTCTACATCAGTACTGGGTGATCTATGAGCCTAAAGGTGTTTAAAGGTTCAGAACCCCCTTTTTTTACTTCCATGGTACCAGTTCTGGCCATGATAGCGGAAAACCTTTATTTTATGATAGGAAGGATATTAAATTTATTGTGTCAGCCTTAACATGGCTATAATAGTTTTTAAACCCCTTCCCCAAACCATTGGAAAATCTCAATTCAAATCTCAATATGCATGAAGATAGAAGACTACAGAAACACTTATAATGGAAGAACGGATTATTAAAATGGCTGAATTTACAGAAATTGCTAAATTGACTATGATCAAGGAGAGAACTACAGTTATTTTTGTCATGAATAAATGCCTTGCCTCTGATCCAGATACAGAAGCAGGGGGGCTGGGCAAGCCAACCCCCAAGGTCCACCCTAACCCAATGACCCCTCCTTACCTTGGCCACGCCCCAGGGGTACTTAAGGATCAGCCATGCGGTCCTGCTTCAGTTCCAGACTTGTACCTGTAACGATAAGATGCTTAATTAATAAACAATATTTGATACATTAAGAATCTGTCTATGGAGTTATTGGGCACGATCCTCGGACATATCTAACAAAATGGTAGCAGAGGATGGTTCGATAGCCCAATCCTGATACTCCACGACATGCAAGGGACCACAACAGACAGGGTGAATACCAGAGCATTCACCAAGAAGATGGCAGGACGATCTGCCCAACCCGAAACCACGCAAGGAGAGGCACCCGAGACGAGCGGCCTACTCCAGCACCCATCCACCCCGGCCAGGAGCAACGAGGAGTGGACGAAACACGAAACCTCAAAGGAAGAGATGCACGACCTAAAAGGAAAACTCCTCGAACTGATAGATTCGTCGCAAAGCAACAGCGGCCTCATCGCGGAACTCCGAAGCCTGATCAAAGGCTCCGAAGCAGCGAGTGAGGAAGATGAAGACGAATCCGACTACAGCGAAGGAGACCCGGTAAGGGAAGATTTCCCCCACCAAAAACCTACCGCAAAGGCCGAAGGAGACTTCGCGCCCTTTTCACGGTGGCCATCTTGGGAGGCGGCGTCATCGAAAATGGCCGACCATCCACCAATAGACTCCCGGGATTTAAATCCTATGGCGGGAATCGGGGCCTACTCAAAAACTACCGACCAAAAATACTACAAAAAACACAAAGGCCCAAAAACAAAACTTACAAGCTCGCCAACCGAGCCCGAAGTCAACAAGGCCATCGAACTAATCGCTGCGGCCCTGGGGGACAAGGTAAAAATACCGGCCGTACATCCCGGCGCCAGGCCGAAAAATAAAAGGGACCCCAACGCGACGAGGGCCGACACCGGCACCCACCCTGGGAAGGACGCCACCATCGCGTGGACCCAGGACCACCCAGAGCCCCTAAGAGGTCCACCCACTAAAGCGGGACGCCAAGGGCGATGGGACTACTCACCAGACCGACGACCGGGACCAGACCCGTGGACCGCGAGGCCATCCACAGGCAGAGGACGTCCATCGGCGGGCAGGGGGATCGGCCCGACATCCACAGGCGACATCCGCGTGAGACCGGGCCAACCGGGACCATTCGCGGCCCCAACGGGACTCCCAACGTCCACCGGCGATCCTCACCGCTTTCCGAGGCTCCAGGCGACGATCCGCGACGATCCCGAGCAGGCAAGGCCAACCGGAGAGGAGCTGAAGGCCCATCCGGAAGATTGGGGCCTTCATCCGGGAGCAGCATGGACGAGCTCCTCACTCCACGACGACTGGGGAGAAATGAACCTCACGCATGCGCAGCACGCCCCTGTAAGAAAAACGGAACAGGACATAGAGCTACACCGACGCAGACACATAGATACAAGTCAGTTCAGACTCGCCACAGTCGTTCCTCTGCCATATTGCGAGTATCCTTATGTGAGGAACCATGGACAGCGACATAATGTGAGTAATTTAACTTACAATTCAGGGACTTTACCCAGTGATTTTCCAAAACTGAGGCTAGATGGGGAGAATTTCCTGGACTGGAACCAACAGCTCCAGGGCACCCTGCTTAAGGAAGACCTGCTATCCATGGTTACAGACCCCCCAGAAAAACCCTGGACTTTTGAATTGGATTGCATCCATCACAAAGCTTACTGTATTGTCATTGCCAGCATTACCCCCAGCATTTACCCCAGTATTGGCCACCACCTGACTGCATTAGAGATAATACAGAGAATGCACAAACTGTTTTATTGCCAAAGCGTTGCCAGCACCACCAGGCTGTCTAGGGAGTTTTATGCCACTAAACTCAAGGCAGGGACACCCATGAGCGAGCATTTACTATCACTAAATAATACTAGGGCCCAACTGACACAAAGGGGGGAAGTCATAAGCGAGAGGACCATGATAAGTATCATAGTAAATTCCCTAGATCCCAGTTGGGACACCTTTATTACACAGATAGACAATCTAGGGACAGGGAGGCTCTCACTTGAATTACTAACAAGTAAACTAATATCAGAGGATTGCATTAGAAAGGAACGCTCCCTAAGCCGCAGGGAGCAAAGACCCAGCAGAAAGATTGAACCACAGGGCAGGAGCCAGAGCAACACAGAGTGCTATATATGTGGGTCAAGAAACCATTACAAGAGGGACTGCCCTAAAAATACAGGGGACAGAATGCATAGGAGAGATAGACCAGAACAAAGGACAAGACACACTAGCGGACGCTCACCAGAGGCCAGGCACAGGCGTAGGGATTCACCTAGCCCTAGAGACAGGAGAGATCACAGGGACAGTTCCAGGGAGAGCCACACTGGATCACTGTACGGCATAGGGGATCAAACACAACACGTAGGCCAAGACAGGGAGGAAGGCACATGGCTGCTGGACTCAGGAGCCACAAACCACACCACACACGATCGCAACCTACTAACCTCTTTCACAGGAGAAAGTTTTGTAGTGAAAGTAGCTAACCAGAATAACGTACAAGTAACAGGCAAAGGTAATGCATACGTACCAGGAATAGGTATGGTACGGGGAGTACTCCTAGTACCAAATATACCATATAATATCCTTGCCACCCTAAAACTAAGCAAGGATAACAATGTCGAAGTGACTTTCAAAGAAGGAAAGGCACAGGTGACCAGAGGGGGTAAAGGGATAGGGAAAGTAGTAGTCAGTGGGGAACTACCATTCTTCCACCCAACCAAGAGCACACAGCCAGAAGTGAACAACCACCGAGGGGTCAACTCCAATGACACAGGCAACGCAAGCAAGGAAGTAGAGGGGGTTGAGCACACACACACCACCGATGGGCCCAATGAACAGGGGACACCTAGGAAGGGGAAACCAATGATAGGGAAACCAATGCATGACAACTGTGCCCACCTATTACACAGGAAACTAGGACACATTAGTTTCCCCGTAGTACAGAAAATGTTGGAATGCTCTGAAGGTGTAAAAATAAAGGATTGTGAGAACTATCTCGAGTGTTCTATTTGTAAGGGCTCCAAATTAAAAACCAAACCAAGGCCCAAGAAGTCAGTACGCACAACTAATTCGGTTTTCCAACTTGTACATATGGATCTAGTGGGGCCATTAAGGCCTTCCATCAAGTACAGGAAGAGGTACTTCCTGACCATAGTGGATGACTTCAGCCGCTATGGCTTCGTGTACACCCTAAAACACAAAAATGAAGTTTTTCAAAAATTTAAGGAATTCTATGCGAGGGTGGAGACACAACACAACACCAAAATCAGGCAAATAATGACAGACCGGGGGTCTGAATTCTTATCAAGCGACTTCTCGCGATGGTTAAAAGCACGCGGGATGGTCCACTACACGACTTCTCCTTTTTCCGCTTTTCAAAATGGCGTGGCGGAACGAAAAAACGGAACGCTACAGACCATGATGAGGTGCGCACTAGATGATGCCGGCCTAGGGCAGCATTTCTGGTCCGAAGCACTCATTTATTCGAATTATACTCTAAATAGACTGTGGTCCAGCGTACTAAATAAAACCCCATATGAATTAATGTACCAAAGGAGACCACAGGTGTCACACTTACACATATTCGGGGTCACTGCAGATGTGCACATACCCAAGCAACTCAGGCGTAAGGGGGACAGGGTATCCAGGAGGTTGAGGTTCATGGGCTATGAACCGGGAACAAAAGGATACAGGTTCATAGACAACAGCAACAATTTCGTGATATCACGAACAGCTGTTTTTCACGAAAACGCTAACTGGTCCAAAATACACCTCAACGAGGTGTCCCTTAACAAGGACGGACCAGGGGATGATCAAAAGGAAATGAAACACCAAGCAGGAAGGGACACTGAACACAGAAAGAACAAACCCAGAGGACAGGAAATACCAGTGAAGGGATGGAAGGAAAACCACCCGCTCATTAAAGTAGACGCACTCACCGAGAGAGAAGCTAGGCACATGCATGACACAGAGACACCCCCTGACAGACCAGTTAGGACAAACAGGGGCAAAAGGCCAGAAAGGTTAGGGGACTACATATTATCCCTACACAATAACCAACTAACCCCCAACACATATGAGGACGTACTGGGGTTACCAAATGAGGAGAGAGAGAAATGGGAGCAAGCCATGGAAAGGGAAATGGACAGCTTGAGGGAACTAAAAGTATACACTCCCTCTAAAGTTCCAACAGGAAAGACAACCATAGGCACTAGGTGGGTCTACAAGATTAAGACTCTAGAGGGAAACAAAGTGCTCTACAAAGCAAGGTTGGTGGCCCAGGGATTCGCCCAGAAATACCCTGATGACTACACGGAAACGTACTCCCCCACAGTCAGGGCTGAGAGCGTGAAATGTGCACTGGTGGTCGCATCACTGCTGGGGCTGGAGGTGCACCAATTCGACGTGCAAACCGCTTACCTACACGCTGAGCTCGACAAAGAGATATACGTAAGAGCGCCACCCAGCCAAAGCACCAAAAAGGGGGAAACCTGGATTTTAAACCGGAGCTTGTATGGACTCAAACAGTCAGGGAAACGTTGGTATGAGTGCCTATCCAAGACATTGAAATCCATGGGGTTCTCAGCCACCTCAGCCGACAACTGCTTCTTCACCAAGAAGTCAGGCAACTCCCCCGAGTATGTTTTGATATACGTAGACGATATATTGTATATCGGTGATCAAGCCAGCAAATGTAATAACTTCGCCAATGAGCTGGGGAAACATTTTACACTAAAAATATTGGGCAAGGTAGACAAATACTTGGGGGTACAGATCACGAAAACAGGCAAGGGTTTTCAGCTGTCACAGAAGGATAAAATTTTAGAACTAATACACAAATGCAGCATGACAAACGCCAAGGGGTGTGAAACGCCAATGCAGCCAGACTTCCTGAAGGACATGTATAATGAGGCTGAAGCGTTCAAGGACAACACTTTATACAGATCCACCATAGGCTCCCTACTGTACATTGCGAACTGGACCAGGCCAGACATCGCATTGCCAGTCAATTTGCTGTCGAGACACGTGGGTAAGCCCACCGTGTACCACTGGGAGGCCATCAAAAGGGTATTAAGGTATTTAAAGCAAACTTCCGAGGCCTGCCTGTCATTAGAACCCGAGAACACCAAAACACCCACACTCACGTGCTATGCTGACGCTGACTGGGCTGGAGACGTGAAGTGCAGGAAAAGCACTTCGGGTTACATATTTTTCCTAAACAACAGCCCAGTTCACTGGTACACAGGCAAGCAAGACTTGGTAGCCACATCCACCACGGAGGCTGAATATATCTGCTTGTCTAAAGCCGCCAACAACCTGGTCTGGTTTGATGACCTGCTCGCTGACATATGGGCCGAGCCGAGCTACCCCATCATCATGCACGAGGACAATAAAGCCGCCATGGAAATATCTAAGGCTGAAGCAGTGGGTCAAAGGTCGAGGCATATCGACATAAAGTACAAGCATGTCAGGCAGTTCGTGAATATAGGTTTTGTAAAGGTCATACATTGCGACACGGAAGAACAAACAGCAGACATCCTAACAAAGCCATTACAAAATAAACAGCACACATATCTCACATCAAAATTAGGAGTCCTCTTGAGAAAAACAACTCAAGTACATAACACAGAAAAATATCTCGGCCAGGCATTTAGAGGGGGTTTTGTCATGAATAAATGCCTTGCCTCTGATCCAGATACAGAAGCAGGGGGGCTGGGCAAGCCAACCCCCAAGGTCCACCCTAACCCAATGACCCCTCCTTACCTTGGCCACGCCCCAGGGGTACTTAAGGATCAGCCATGCGGTCCTGCTTCAGTTCCAGACTTGTACCTGTAACGATAAGATGCTTAATTAATAAACAATATTTGATACATTAAGAATCTGTCTATGGAGTTATTGGGCACGATCCTCGGACATATCTAACAATTTTATAAGCAGGAGATGTCTACGATAGAAGTGAAAACCATTTATAGAGCTTTTGATGAAAATGGATAAAAATGAACTGCTGGTTTTAGGATTTATTGATTAAAATGTTTGTTTATGGGAAGAAGGGAACTATGATATGTCATATGGGAGGATGGAGATGGTAATTACTATGTTTGTAATTGCTGCAAAGAAGATTGGAGGTCACCAGGGGGAGGGCCTTCTCTGTGGGGGCACCCACTCTCTGGAATGAGCTCCCCCCGGACGTACGGAGGATCCCAGATCTGCGCACTTTCCGCCGTGCTCTTAAGACCCTCCTATTCTAGCAAGCCGGCCTGGCCTAATTTTCTCCCCTTTTTTTTAAATTTTTAAATTGAAATTTTAATTTGTTTTAAATTATTGGGATTTTTAATTGTCTTGGGCTAAATTATTTAATTTGGTTTTAATTATGTTTCTAATTTTTGTATTTATGTATTTTATTTTGTGCCTGTTCACCGCCCTGAGTCCTTCAGGAATAGGGCAGTATATAAATTTAATAAAACAAACAAACAAACAAACTTCTTTAAATACCTTTCTTTTTCCTGCTTTTTGTTATACTTCACTTTTATCCTTTTCTAACCTTTTTCTATTTCTTCTGTTTCTGCAGTTTTTTTAAAAAAAAACTTTTTAAAATCTTCTTTTAATTAAAATCATTTTTTAAAAAGGAAAATCTCCAACACACGCCCACTGTAGTTCCTGAGCTTTTTCTTCAACCATCAAAAGTGTTCAGTTGTTTTAAAATTATCTTGAGACCATACTGGCTGGAGATGAAAAGAAAGCCCGATGATTAGATCCATCAAACATAGACAGTATTCTATGCTTCAGGATTTTCTCTAACATGCCCATATTCCTTGATTTGCCAGAAAGGAAATATCTGGCAAACAATATGATAAGGAAAGGATTTCTTGGGGTCAGAAATGTTCATTATTCAGTATTGTAAGCATTCAAAACTGCAAAACATTTGATAGTCAGTGTGATATAATAAGTAATTTATTTATTTGAATTTAGAATAAGATTAGGGAGCTCTAAATTCATTCTCAGCCATGGAAATCCATGGGTAATTTTGGGCTAATTATTTCTTTTCAACAACCTGTCTCATGAGTTGTGTGAATGAAACCTTGAACTGTTGGAGGAAAGATGAGTTATAACATTAAAAAATGGATTATAAATTTTTTTAAAAAGGATGTGGTGGCTCAGTGGCTAAGACACTGAGCTTGTCAATCATAAGGTCGGCAGTTCAGCGGTTTGAATCCTAGTGCCGCATAACGGAGTGAGCTCCCAGCTTGTCCCAGATTCTGCCAACCTAGCAGTTTGAAAGCACATAAAAGATGCAAGTAGAAAAATAGGGACCACTTTAGTGGGAAGGTAACAGCACTCCATGCGCCTTTGGCGTTTAGTCATGCTGGTCACATGACCACAGAGATGTCTTCAGATAGCGCTGGCTCTTTGGCTTAGAAATGGAGATGAGCACCACCCTTAGAGCCGGAAACGACTAGCACGCATTTGTGGGGAAACCTTTACCTTTACCTTACATTAAAAAATAGAATAAATAAAACTGTACCCAAAACCTATCTATATCTATCTTTTAATCATTTTTGTATTCAAATAGTTTTCAAACTTTTATGTTCCAATACTTGTTAGAATCCTTTTTCATATATTAGTGGAAGGCAAAGGATAAGAAAACAATGTCTTTAAAAAATAAAACAATCATGAAATCTCTATTTTAAGGATTCCTGATTCAGCTTGATCCTTGATAAAAGAATGTTAGGAGAATGTTAGAATGTTTTATTATATTAGAAAGTCTTCAAAATCTTGCTAAAATGTGCCAGAACAACATCTTGTGATTTTATAACCCCTTATTATATAATTGTATATGCAAAACAGTGGTGGGTTGCTACCAGTTCTCCCCGGTTCTTGCGAACCGGTAGTGGAAATTTTGAGTAGTTTGGAGAACCGGTAAATATCACCTCTGCCTGGCTCTGCCCCCAATCTATTCACTGCTTCCCGAGTCCCAGATGATTGGCTAGAAGGGAAAAAACTGTTTAAACTCTTGCCCTGGCGCTCCAAAGGGCTACCCTACAGCTGATCAGTGGTAAAAGGCAGTGTGGTGGTAGACCAGTGCCCTCCAAAAACAAATAGGTAGACTGGAACGCTCCAAAAACAAATGGGTAGACAGGTACGGCTCTGCAAGCAGTTAAAAGAGGTAGACCAGTACCTCTGCTAAATCCTAAAGAATTGTCACATGACCATCAAACTATGCCCACAAAATAAGCCACGCCCACAGAACTGGTAGTAAAAAAATTTTAGAACCCACCCCTGATGCAGAAGTAGATATTTTATTTGTTGTTCATACCAAAAATGGAATATTCTCAAACAAATATATAGCATGCCAGAGACTCTCCAGATTTATTCACTAGTGGCAGACTAATTACAACTCATAATTTTTATCCAGGACATATATTTTATTTTTTTTATTTGCAAGCTGCATAAACATTATGAGATGAGGCAGGTTTTTCATTCTTAAGTAAATTAAGGTATGGAATACTTTTTATTCTTTATACAGAGTTATATTTTTATTCATGGATATTAAAATAGAAATGGCAAAGTGAATTGGTATGTATTTTTTTCCAAGCTTATATAATAAGAGTAATTCTATATGTATCAAAAATGTTTCCTCCATGAATATCAGTATTATGTCTGTCTGCCAAAAGAACCCATGAAGTGTGATATAGAAATATGTATATGAATCTTTATATATTATCAAGGAACAAATGAAATTTAAATGTATAATTTATTCCATGTAGAAACAAATCACAATCATTCAAATTTTAGAGTGAGAGAAGACCCACATTAGAAACTATATAAGCATCAATCATAGTGACAGGCACTATTGTTAATAGTGAAATTACATTCAATTGCTTTTCTATTTCTCCTACCTTTTTTTACATACCTTCTCCATTCCTTTTCCAGACAAACACTAATGTTACCCTGATTTTATGTCCTTTTTAGGAGGCATGGTAGTGCAGTGGTTAAAATGCAATTTTGCAGGCTAACTCTGGCCACTGCCAGGAGTTCGATCCTCATTGGTTCAAAGTTGACTCAGCCTTCCATCTTTCTGAGGTTGGTAAAATAATAACCCAGATTGTTGGGGGCAATTATGCTGACTCTGTAAACCACTTAGAGAGTGCTGTAAAGCACTATACAGCAGTATATAAGTCTAAGTGTTATTGCTATTGTTATTATTTCAAGTGGCACACAAAAAGATCAGTTGCAGAACATTTCACAACAGAATTACAATTTCTATTTTTTAAAAAATAGGATGTCTCTTCGTGAAAGTGAAAGGGATAGATAGAAGAATGTAACACGACTCAGGAATAAAACCTCATTGCTTTTTGCTGCTTGTAGAACCCAACTCAAAAGCTTCATCAGTGAATTTTGGCTCATTCTAAATAATGATATTGCTTTTTCACGTACCTTGGCTTATGATGATTAATATATTGATTTTCAGGTGGTTGCCCAGCCTAAACAGTAACTCATCACTAGCAGGAAGAGATATACCCAATATCCAGACACAGTGATCATGGCCTACAGCAGATTCATATTTACTGTATTGCTCTCCCCTGTACTCCTGGCAACACTATTACAATTATTTAAAAATAAAATTCAGACTATATTACATTAGGAGTATTCATCACACTCCCAATAAGTTCCAACAGTGTGCAATATTATGCAATTGAGATCAGCCTTCAACTATATATCCTGAAGAGTAAAAGTCTTTACATGTACAACTCCATGCACTTGAGCCACATCCCTGACAATGAAGAAAGCAGACACATTTGCCCAATATTGGGTTTGTCAGGCATATTTAGGTGGTGGCAGTTTTCAATTATGATGCCTCAAAATAGCTAATGATATTTCCAACCCCAGGATATTCTGAAATCTTCTTCACATGGCCATCCTTGAAGAAAGCTAGTATTTGAAAGGAGACCACAGTATAAAACTATATTGAGTTGGTCAAATATGTCAGCTTTGGCTTGTATCAAGATAAATGTTCATTTCTTATTTACCTTTTTTAAGATTAAGTTACCTAAATATAGATACAATGACATTATGTGCCAGTTTAGAAAGTGCTTGGGGGATTTCACTTTCTAGGAAAGGACACTTCAGGGCAAGACTTCTATTCTGGGTTTCCACTTCAGAGACTTTGGTGGACCATATTCAGGTTATAAACAAAAACTAACACAGTTCCTTTCAAATATAAAACTACTGACCTAATTTTCAGGTATCTAGCTGAAATGCTTCTGGCATTCTGCATACACCAGATCTGTCACTATGGCAATGTTTTATTTTCAGAATATTTAATACAGATACTGCCATGCAGACTGGGTTGTTTTTCTGGGGAAAAAACATAAATGCACACTTGTAAATATTTTTGTCTGCATGGTAGTTCAGATTCAGTTGCAGAAAGATGTTTCAAAGTATGAGGAAGTGTAAACCTAGCACCTGCAACTCTTTAAAGCAGCTGCTTTGTTTCCTGCTGGGATTGTATAAATGTTCTATTAAAAAGGTACTGTTGCTTTAAAGAGTTGTACACAGATTCTACATGCGCTTTCTTATGAACTTTAAAACCTATTTTGGAAACTGAATGTGACGCACTCCACAACCCTAACCTATACACATTAGGAAAAAATGATATCTGTCCCTTTCCGTCAGTTTATTTCTTGTTTTAAAATGCCATGATGCATTTTCTTTTGATGATTAAAAAACTCTGACCAGAATATTTGAATACTTTTTTGTTAGAAAATAATATATATTTGCAATAACAAAACAATTACAAATTAAATACACAAGTATTGTTTTAAAAAGGAAGTTAGTACCTTTTCATCATCAAAACTTTGGAACTCAAGTTCCAAAGAAATCAATCAATAAATAAATAAGTAAATACAATTAAGGGGGAGACTAATTGAGAGAAAGATCCGATTGCATTAAAGGTACATCAGAACGCTTAGCCTGTTATGAAGACCAAATCTCAGTTTAATACGACTATTACAGTTTTGCCAATATAGGAAAGAAAGCATAGTCTGGATCAGCTAATGCCAGTACTCCTAATCATTTACTGTATCTCTCATTTATTGAGTTACAACTTCCATTATCTCCCCCGAAGCATAACCTCCAAGTCTACTGAGAATGATGGAGTTGTAATCTAACACATGATGAAACTATTGGGTTGGGAAGTTGGTATAGCTGAAAGCCAGCAATTAGTCCCTTATATTTCAACTGTTTGGGCCAGATCTCCTGGCACATGTCTTTTCCTTAGGTTAAGCTCTCTATCTTGATGCCAAGAATCAATATGCTGTTCAAAATTTTTAATCACTTAATACAAGTATGACTTTCCAGCATCATCTGGAAGCCTTCTTACATTTTAGTTATAGAGAATCATGTAAATAATTATTTTTAAAATTTATTTATTATATTTGTTTGCTGCCCATCTTGCTTCAAGGCGACTCTGATTACATAGTTGATTAGGGAGATGAACAGATCCTTGGAAAGTCTAAAAGTCAACTCCATTATTCATTATTGCTCAATAGATCATATCCTTGTGTTCACTTGCCTGCTTTCAGTTGTCTGCTATTTATCACTCTGTAATAATAAAAAATTCATCTTTAGTCTGGCTTCAAAGAGGGTTGTTTCCTGCAGTTGCTAGATGACAGCCAATGTTTTTTGACATTGATTCTTCAATGTCAACGAAGAAGAAACCCAACAATTGACTAGCTAATAGTAATAGCACTAAGGGCAGTACCTTACCCTTTTAATGCTACTCCTTTTTCTTTCTTTCTGAGCAGAGAGCTACATTTGAGTTTTAATGACCACAGTTGGTTTGGGCTCATTTCTCTCTGCAGGTGGTCCATTAATTGAAATAGAAATTTTGAAGATCTATTTTTAATTCATTCCTCAGGCAGACTTTGATGTGCTTCCAAGTATTCTGAGAAGACAATTATAACAGACTCACAGCCCAGCTATTTCTCTCCCTTCTGAAAGAAAAATAAAAAGGCTGGGCACACATACAAAACATGATCAGTTCAGCATTTTCACAACATAAGGCAATTGCTTGTAGGTCATTATTACTATATATAGCAACAGAGAAATTGGTATGGAGTATTTGCACCAAAGTAAGCAAAGCTGCTTTGGATCCTGGATCGTTGTCCACTTCAGATCCAAATCTGGTGTTCTAACCCAACTCCCAAACACAAGAAGCCCTTTGTAATTAACAAAACGTTCCCTTTATTAGGAGCGCCAGCAGCTGCTCTCTCACAGAAGGCTACAAAGTCTCTAAGTCCTGTGAAAAGTGACTCTCGCTCCCTTTTCCCCTGAACTGGCCTAACACATCAGGAGTCTCTCTCTCTCTTCCCACATTTGCAAAGGAAGTCCTGGAAGGTGCACTCACTTTTTTCCAGCAGCAGAGACACACACACACATGCTCAGAAAGTGCTGCAGATTCCAAGAATTCTGATAATTTCCAGACAGAATTCGGAAGTGCAGGGTATCAGTGGCGGACCGGCAGGAAGATGAATAGTTGTCTGCCACATCTATTCATTTCTGCCCCCTGCCTTTTATCCCCAGAGCTAAGGTGGGGCTTCACTAGCAGCAGTGGCTCTTCTGTCCCAAGGACCGTTCCATAGATTTCCACTGCTCTCCTCTTCTCTGCCTTCTGCGTATCCACATGTCAGCTGTTCCTCCTCTTCTTCATCAGCCACCTCCAGACCTGAGAGCTGTTGACTCTCCATCTGAGGGCTGATGGACGTCCCAGGCTCTGTCTCTGTCTCTATCTCTGACAGCTCCATTCCCTCTTCCCCCTCAGAGCTCTCTGATTGCCTTGATGCTGGCTCTGACTCCCACGCCACCTACTCATCTGATTTGGCTGCTAAAGGGGCTGGCGTCTGACAGGCCACAACATCTGGCCTGCCAAATTTTAAATAGTGTTTTCCCACTAGCAACTCATTCAACATGTTTTGAGTGTGTCTGTGTGTAGGAGTGGAGGGCAAGGAGCATCTAAGGAACAAATGAAAAAAACTGATGAGTAAAAAGAGTAAAAATTGCATTACTGATGATTTTCCCTCAGAGATTATTAAAAAGGACAAAGTAGATTCTAAGCTGTTTAGACCTGTAATTCACATTAAATTTTCTTAACAAAATTAACATTTCATAATTATAAAATGATTTACTCACATTTACTCAGGATTGAAACCAATTTCAATAACTGTTACATTTGAATGAGATGTTCAGGAGTATACCATTACCAAAATTCATGATGTGAGGTAGTTTTCATCTCATTTTATCTATTAAATTCTGTTTACAAGGTACTAAGGAAGTAAAAAAAATGCATGGAAAACACAGTAATGAAGACAATTAATCTGAACTCTCTTGTAAAAATGGCTTTTGTGGAAGACAGAACTTTCAACTGCCTCAATGAAATCCCATTCTCCCATCTTGGAAGTGCATGTTTAGTGCCTAAAAGCCCTATAATCCACCAAATACTGTGTTTTCTACAAGCTATGTTATACATGAACAATAAATATACTACTAAACATTAATAAGAAAAATTAAAAAGTCTGGATAATCAATATGACAGTACAAAAAGACAGCAGAATAAAAGAGAAAGTGTCAGACCTCGAAGCCACCTTTCTACCTTTGTGCCTTTCAGGCTTCAGGCCTGCCACAAATCCTACTGTGGGAAATTGGGAGGGGGGATTGCATAGAGGGAAGATATGTAGTCAAAATAAAATTATTTATAGGAAGTCAAGGCCATGGTGCCCTGCAGCTGTGTTGAGAAGAATGAGGAATTATCTTCTGTTCTGGACAGTAACTGATTGGATGTGTGGTGGACATGTGGGTGTGGGGCAAGGTCTTGAACTTTCTTTTGGAGTGCAATCCCCAAACAACTTGAGTACCCCTTATTGGCAAGAGCTTACATCCTGCAATGATACATACTACTGATACCTTTAACACCAACAAACAACATCTCAGATTCTTGGACAAAAATGCCAAATCCAGTCTAAACACCTGGTTGACTGTATGATAAACCATAATAATAAAAATAAAAATAAATAAAATGATGATAACATAAGCAAAGGTGGTACCAATGGTACCTTGGGTGCAATCTCAAAACACTTGGAGCACCATTGGCATTGACAAACTCACCATTAGTCAATACAGCTTACATTCTGTGATGAGACCTTTAACACATTCACATCTACCTATCCCAGGTCAATGGGAAGGATTCAATAGTTGGACAAAAATGCCAACTCTAGTCTGAATATATGGCTGATTATGCAATGAATCAAAATGATGATGATGACTATAACAATAACAATAATAATAAAAAACATGATTTGAATAAAACCAAATAGTTCATAATGAAATTGGAAACCAAGACCTATGAAAAAGGGATCAAACAACTAATATGTTTAGTCCAGGGGTGAAATCCAGCAGGTTCTAACAGGTTCTGGAAAACTGGTAGCGGAAATTTTGAGCAGTTCAGAGAACCAGCAAATACCACTTCTGGCTGGCCCCAGAGTGGGGTGGGAATGGAGATTTTGCAATATCCTTCCCCCAGGTGTGGGGAGGGAATGGAGATTTTGCAGTATCCTTTCCCTGCCATGCCCACTAAGCCACACCACGCCCACCAAGCCACACCCACAGAACCGGTAGTAAAAAAATTTGGATTTCATCACTGGTTTAATCTATAGAAGAGATAGCCTTCAGATATCTGAAGAGCTATCAAACAGAGGAGACAGTGTCGTTCTCTTTCACCCTAAAGGGACAAAACCAAAACCAGTGAATTGAAAGTAGGTTCAATTTAAATGTATAACTGAGAGAAGTTTCCTGACAGGAAGAGTTGTGAAGCAGTAAAATACGCTGCTTCATGAAGTGGTACATCCCCCTTCACTGGAAGTCTTCAAACCTAGTCTGGATACCCACCTGTTAGAAATACTTCAATAGATTCTGAACTAAGCAGAGGTGGACTAGATAACCTCTGACATCTACGATGTATCTTCTTGTATTATGATTCTCATCCTAAAAATGCTTGTTTCTGTGGTTCACTTGATCTTAAAAAAAAACCAAGGGGCTTCCAGAAATTGAGGACCACAGCCAAAGTTGATAATCTATTTATAGTTTAGAAGGTTAACATAAAATCTAGTTTGTGTTAAGACCTACCTCCCACTGGTAGAGCTATTCTAGGATCAGATTTTAATTCTAGCATCTATCTGTGTGGAAGTAATTTCCAAGATAGAGACACTCGGGATAAATCTTCTCAGTTCTAAGCATTGTTTTCAAGTAAAGCCTAGTTTTCAGTTGGGAGTGGTAAATTTAGCTATCCAGAAGCATTCCGCATTAAACAAGACAAAGAACTAACTGTAATTGGTTTGCCTAAATTGTCAGTCTTGTCTGACAGGATTTATTTTACACATATCTCACACAATGCAAGTTGTCATTGATTTGAGAAATGAATTGCCCTGGATGCAGCTATTCAGTTTCTGTCAAGTTGATTTTTTTTTTTAAAGCTGCAACAGAGCTATATTAAATCATGCAATTTGCCAGCAGCAATTCCATTCTGGAACACTGCTTGAATGAAGCAGATCCATTCTAACAACTTACATATCTTTGCCAAGGCCCATTAAATTTATTGACTTGTAGAGTTCAAAAAGTAGGCAAGATTTTCTCCATACCGTATTTTTATTGGCATATCTTGCAGCAGCGGCATGATAATTGTCCAAATAGTAGGAAAGGGCAGCTAGCCTTTCTAAAGGATTCAAAGCCTTTGTTGAAATAACAAACTCTTTATTCAGAAGAATCAATATTATTGCAGAAAAGAATAGATCAAAGAGCTTCAGAGATATTTTTAAAGAATAACAGTTTTGCAGTTTTTATACTGACATTAAGAATTGCAGCTATGATTATTATTATGGATGTTTTAAATTGATAACCACGATGCAATATTATAAACTACTGTAATAAACAAACATTTACACATATATCGGGAAAGTGTTTTAAAGAAAACATTTGCAGTATAACGGCAAGATCTTTTATTCCGTTCTAATTATTTTTAAACAGATCTATTAGTAGATTTACATTTTAAAGTAGCAACAAAAATGAAACTTGCTGCTTCTAGAAATTCATCACTGCATCCAGTAGAAATCAGAACGACAGAATGGAAAAGGCCCTGGTGTGTGTGTGCTGGAGTGGTGGTAATTCAATTCCTCTACGGAGTTGAGCCCATGACTAATAAAGCTACCAGTCTGCTTGGTCAGTCATAATGCAAATAGAACCAGCAGCTGAAGGAGACGATGACACTTGACTAGCAATGTGAATTTGATGGTTCATTCAGAAATGGACGCCAGAATGTAGTCTAGAATGAAGATGTCTGCACTTTATACAGCAAAAATATAGGCATTTCATTGAGTCAAAATATTGTTTACTTTCCCAGCTTATTTTATGACATGGATCTACCTACTGTCCTTATAAACCATGGTCATGCTTTAGCATCTTGTGCAACATATCCACCCGCTTTATTCAGCAACAAATCGTGGCTTAATATAGGTATGATCATTAGTCCATGAATATCTGCACTTTAGCCAGTACCATCAATTGACATAACTTAATTTCCCTAAACTTTTGAAACATTCAAACAGAGGGGGAGGGGGAAGGAGAAGGAGAATGAGGAGGAGAAGGAGAAGGAGGAGGAGAAGGAGGAGGAGGAGGAGGAGGAGGAGGAGGAGGAGGAGGCGGAGGAGGAGGAGAAGGAGAAGGAGGAGGAGGAGAAGGAGATGGAGGAGAAGGGGGAGGAGGAGAAGGAGAAGGAGAAGGAGAAGGAGAAGGAGGAGGAGAAGGAGGAGGAGGAGGAGGAGGAGGAGAAGGAGAAGAAGGAGGAGGAGAAGGAGGAGGAGAAGGAGAAGGAGAAGGAGAAGAAGGAGGAGGAGAAGGAGAAGGAGGAGGAGGAGAAGGAGAAGGAGAAGGAGGAGGAGAAGGAGAAGGAGGAGGAGAAGGAGGAGGAGGAGGAGGAGAAGGAGAAGGAGGAGGAGAAGGAGAAGGAGGAGGAGGAGGAGAAGGAGAAGGAGAAGGAGGAGGAGGAGGAGAAGGAGAAGAAGGAGGAGGAGAAGGAGGAGGAGAAGGAGAAGAAGGAGGAGGAGAAGGAGGAGGAGGAGAAGGAGGAGGAGAAGGAGAAGAAGGAGGAGGAGAAGGAGGAGGAGAAGGAGAAGGAGAAGGAGAAGGAGAAGAAGGAGGAGGAGAAGGAGAAGGAGGAGGAGGAGAAGGAGAAGGAGAAGGAGGAGGAGAAGGAGAAGGAGGAGGAGAAGGAGGAGGAGGAGGAGGAGAAGGAGAAGGAGAAGGAGGAGGAGAAGGAGAAGGAGGAGGAGGAGGAGGAGAAGGAGAAGGAGAAGGAGGAGGAGGAGGAGAAGGAGAAGAAGGAGGAGGAGAAGGAGGAGGAGGAGAAGGAGGAGGAGAAGGAGAAGGAGGAGGAGAAGGAGAAGGAGAAGGAGAAGGAGGAGAAGGAGAAGGAGGAGGAGAAGGAGAAGGAGAAGGAGAAGGAGGAGGAGGAGAAGGAGAAGGAGGAGGAGAAGGAGAAGGAGTAGAAGGAGAAGGAGAAGGAGAAGGAGGAGGAGGAGGAGGAGGAGAAGGAGAAGGAGGAGAAGGAGAAGGAGGAGGAGGAGGAAGAGGGGGAGAAGGAGAAGGAGGAGGAGGAGGAGGAGGAGGAGGAGGAGGAGGAGGAGAAGGAGAAGTAGTTAATGATTCTTTGATGTTAATAAAAGAAAGTCAGCAGCAACTGATCTGCTCTTGGCCCAATAACCGGCAATTAGTAGCAGCAAATAAGCAGGCCAGCATGGCTGGCCTGTTTTTTGCCATCATGCAAGACACATGAAATGCTGAGTATGTGGAGTGGTATCGCTATGCAAAATCCATAATGCAATGGTGCCACAAAGGAAGGCACGCAAAGGACAGAGCATCCTATAAAATGTCATATTTTGCTCTTGAGATCCTTAGGCTTAGTCTATTTTTCTGATAAGGAGGAAAATGGCACCGTGAGCTTTTTTGCTTTTTGTTGAAATAGTAAGTATTCATCATTGTTGAAATCAAAATCCAAAAGCTTTTACTTAATATATAGTGATACACAAGCCTCTGTTATCTTTTACTAAAATCTCTTTTTTTTTAGACCATTTGGCACATTTAGAATGTTAGAAATACATTTCTTTCTGTTCATTCCCTTTTAAAAACCAGAGAATCTTTGTTCTGTGCATCCTTTCCTTTATTGAAAAAAAGGGAATTATATGAGTTTGAAGCATATTTTTGCTTTATAAAGTGCAGCAAGTACATGCAGCAAGCCCAACCTCCTTAAACAGATGTTCCTCTTAAGAAGATTATTCTATGCTTCAGACAGCTTTGCTTCTTATATGCAGAGACATGATATGAAGGATTTCTGGTGCTGTATCCAAGGTTGCAACACCAGAAAAAATAACTTCATAAACACTGGGAAAGCTGCTTAGTTTAAAAGCCCTAGTCCTTCTTATATTTACAGTAACCAATGAGCAAACAATAAAAAGGAATATGAAAGCAGAATGAAATGCTTTAGCTACTACTTCAGAATTGAATGAGCTAATAGTATTAAAACTTCAAGCTGAGAATGGAAGGGATACTAGAATATTCATAAAAACACTGAACAGCTTTTGTACAAGTTGAGCATATGGTAGATTTCTGCACCTTCTACAAATAAAAACACACATTTTTTTTTTACCTTATAAGTAGCAAATGCTACAAAAATTTCAAAGAATTTCTCCAGTCTCTGTCTGGAAAATATTTGTAGCTCAGTGATGAAATGAGGGATCCTTGGTGCTCTCTAAGCTTGGTTGTTTTCTTGCAGACATTTCATTACCCAAAGTAGGTAACATCATCAGTGCTAGTAAGGAGTGGGGTTTGCTCTTTATATTCTAGTGGCTTGTCCTGTCAGTGTTCATGGGGAGTGGCCTTAGAGGTTCTTTGTTTGGTCTGTTTACTGTTAGCTTGCTTGGCAGTTCCTTGATTCGGGTATTATTTGCTTCTTGATTGTTGGTCTGATGTTAATCTTGGAGTTAATATATGGTTATCTGGATGCTGATTGCTGATGGGGAGGTATTCTGGTCTTTTTGTCCCCTTTTTGGCTTGTTGATTATTTCTTTCATATAGTATGTAGATATTTAATTTCATGACATACGGACAGACTTAACCATAATTTCAGCTGGGAAACTATGTGACCATCCTAGACCAAGTCAAGCCCAAAAATACTAGGGGATTTCTAGAAGCCTGGCATTCTAACAAATTAGCCATCAATAGACACATAGACAAAAACAATATCTACATACCATGCAAAAGAGACAATTAACAAGCCAAAAGAGAAACAAAAAACCAAAACTACTGCCACCAGCAATCAGTCCCAGATGAACATAGATTATCTCCAAGATTAACATCACACCAACAATCAAGAAGTAAACAATACCCCCATCAAGGAACTGCCAAACAATTTAACAGTAAACAGAGCAACCAAGGAACCTCTAAGATCACCCCCACCAACTCTGACTGGTCAAGCCAAGCGAATATAAACTAACAGCAAATTCCAGTCCTTACAACACAGATGATGTTACCTAGTTTGGGAGATGAACTATCTGCAAGAAAAAAACCAAGCTCAGAGAGCACCAAGAACCCCTCAGTTTCTGTCTATTTTGTGAAATCGTTTAGTGTTGTTTAGCTTAGTTTTGATGATTTATGGAACTCAAAATTTAGAACGGAAAAAAACCTTTCATTCTTGCTAAATCAAGAACAAAATCTGAGACTTTCCAGACACTGATGGACTTTTACAGTAATTCCACCGATGTACAATCTTGATCTGTTTCTGGTGACAATCTACAGCTCTTCCAAGATCATTCTGGTAATATTCCTATAATGACTCCATCCGTATATTCTATTCATTCTCTTCCTCTTATTCTACTTTCTTCAATCTTACAAGCATAACATTTTTCCTAGTCCATAGCAAAATTATATGACTTTGTCCTGGCTGATGATTGCCTCAAGAAGAGCAACTGCTAAGAACTTTATCTAGATCTATTACCACACATATATTGTCTTTTCCTCCAGCTACACATTTCTACTAGAAGAAACACATCCTGGGTTATTATTGAGCTTTGCTTATTCTTCATGATCTTTTCTAAGTTTATCATTGCCTTATAATCACACCTCTCTGCTTCTACACTGTCTGTAAAGGCTGAAGCTGGTAAAGTAGAAACCAATGATTGTCGGGCCAGAAAAAACAGCCATAGCTGCCTTCCATAGCTTTGCAGAAAGTCAGGAAATATTCTTTCACTCAGAAAGGTGTGAAGAAAAAAACTTAGCATTTAAACTCTGGAACCAGACATATACATCGCTTGATTACTACCATATAGGCAGTAGGCAAATTTTCTACATATATTACTTTTTTTTCATCTGTAATAAAGCAAATTACCTGCAAAAGTTGTATTGTTAGCTAGATACAACATGTAGCATTGAGTTTCTGCAGAACAGAGATTTATTGACTGCTGGAAATTTGACATTGTCCAACTTTACCTCTTCTTGAACCAAAACCATAAAGCTATTTACCAGCTTCACTTCTTTGCCATTAACTGTAGTTTATTAAGCATGTTGGCTGATATTAAGCATGATGATTAATATTTCACTTTCATAATCTGGTCTTAAGTTTTCCTTACATTCAGCTAACAAAGTGGTATCATCTGTATTTCTCAAAATATTAGCATAAACAAGATTTACTTTCCAATATTATGGAAAGATTTTGGCTATTACCTGCTTTTATTGGGGCTCAGCAGTTAAGACACTGGGCATGTTGGCTGGAAAGTTGGCCCGAGCACCATGTGATAGGGTAAGTTCCCAATAGACTGTTTCTATTAGTCTATTAGTCTCATGAATTCAAGATAAGAAATAGGAAACAGGAATATATATTCCACATAAAATTCTCAGTGTTTTTCTCTATTGACCATGATGTCTAGAACTGTTACGAATTTCTTATGGACCACAGATTCTCTACCTCTGGCCCAGTGATGAAATCCTAATATTTTTACTATCGGTTCTGTGGGTGTGGCTTGGTGGGTGTGGTCTGGCTTGGTGGGCATGGCTTGGTGGGTGTAGCAAGGAAAGGATATTGCAAAATCTCCATTCCCATCCCACTCCAGGGGAAGGATACTGCAAAATCTCCATTCCCATCCCACTCCAGGGGAAGGATACTGCAAAATCCCCATTCCCTCCCCACTTCTGTGGCAAGGATATTGCAAAATCTCCATTCCCACTCCACTCTGGGACCAGCCAGAGGTGGTATTTGCTGGTTCTCCAAACTGCTCAAAATTTCCGCTACCGGTTCTCCAGAACCTGTCAGAACCTGCTGGATTTCACCCCTTCTCTGGCCTAAAGAATAAAAATTGTCAGATTAAAAAAAGTCAGCATCCAAAATGCACTTCTCTAGTCATGTTGAACACAATAGAATTTTTTGAATAGATTCTCTGTAAGCACAGAGTGTCTCACACATGCATACAAAGCCATAATTAGTTGCACAGTAACACTCCCTCTACAATTAATTATTTCATTAAATGATGAGCCACATAATCATGACGATAATAAAAACCACTCACACATTTAATCTATGTACAATCATAAGAAGGATTTATTTTAGGGTACCTAAATCTTGCTAGTTTTGGGTTTTGAGACTATTTAAAATGCAGAACAGGAAATCCGAACCAGACTTTGCTGAAACAAAGAAAATTCAAGGTTTTAGTGAAAATGAAACAACTGAGCAGTCTTGCATAAACCAGTTACTTCTCTCCCTGCTTCCCCTACTTCCTGGTGATACTTCTTACTTTGCAGAATATAACTGGGGAAGGAAAATGCCCAACATTATTTTTAGCCATGCGTGTTGCAAATAAAGTACAAGCATTGTAATAACTGCAAATTAGTTTCAGTTCAGTTGGGGGATAATCATGGCTGCCTTTCAGTTTGTTGCCTAAGTGGCACTGAAATGTACAGAGTTGTGTTTATTCAAAGTAAGAGCTTCCATTGAATTGGGCAGAGTACTGTAACTTGGAATAGTCCAATAGCCTCCACACATTTAATATAACGTATGTTAAACACAGCTGCCTGCAATTTACTGCTGGTTCGAATCTCTCCAAGGCTCAAGGTTGACTCAGCCTTCCATCCTTTCTAAGGTAGGTGAAATGAGGACCCAGTTTGTGGGGGCAATAAGCCGACTTTGTATAAATATACAAAAGAATGAAGGCTATTGCTTAACGCATTGTAAGCCGCCCTGAGTCTCCGGAGAAGGGCGGCATATAAATCAAATTAAAAAAAAAAAAAACAGTGAAGAGTCATTTTACACAATATTGTAGATCTCGTAATCAAACACCCATGTGCCAAAGGAAAATGCTAAGTGAAAAGTGTTCCCATACACAATCATATGAATTCAAACTAGATTTTATCCTCTGTTGATGATAGCAAGATTATATGATGGTGCAGTATGTGGCAGAAAGACAGTGATCAATCAGATTTGATGTATTAGGTAACGTCTCAAAGAGAGAGAGAGTTTGATCTAATGGTTAAGGTGTTGAAGTAGAATTGGCAGCCTAAGTTCTAAAGCTGCCTTAGGCATAGAATCACCCATGACTCTCTTTCAACTCTAGGAAGAGCCACTGCTAAAAATGTTGCCAAAAAAGCTGGGGAGAGACCAGGGGAGTCAGACACTAAAAGTCAAGCCTGATTCAATGTCTCGCCAGCTCTCCAAAAATCCCAAGCACAGTATTTTAGCTCACAATTTTCAACTGTAAAACATGTGCAGCAGTAGTGAAATCCAAAATTTTTTACTGGCTTGGGCATGGCTTGGTGGGCGTGCTGTGGCTTGGTGGGCGTGGCAGGGGAAGGATATTGCAAAATCCCCATTCCCACCCCACTCTGGGGCCAGCCAGAGGTGATATTTGCCGGTTCTCCGAACTACTCAAAATTTCCGCTACCGGTTCTCTGAACTGCTCAAAATTTCCGCTACCGGTTCTCCAGAACCTGTCAGAACCGGCTGGATTTCACCCCTGATGTAGACTATTGAGATTAAAACTGATTTAATGTTGTTGATAGAACTAAACCTGATTCATGAGTGGAAAAAAGGCACTAAGATACGATGGGTTATATTTCTGTCTATTTGGCATTTTTCTAGAGGGTGTCATCAAGATTAGTCATGTTGCTTCATGGTCTTACCATTTGAACAGAAGTACCACCAAGATTCTTACTTTATTTTAATAGACTGCAGTTTATACATAATGTAACAGTTATAAAGCTTCTTACTGAAAGTTGTTACTTTTCTTTTCATTGTATGGCATAATATGATGTTTTCCACCTGGAATCACTAGTTGAGATGGGCTGCTATAGAATCAATCAATCAATCAATCACTCAATCAATCAATCAATCAATCACTCAATCAATCAATCAATCAATCAATCAAATAAATAAATAAATAAATAATACGGTGGCTATATTTACATGATACTGTAAGCCTGGTTTATCCTAAATCACTGATAAGAATCTTACATGCATGTTATACTAGATGATCCAACAATGTCAGCCGGTTACCATGTCTATTGGCCAATATTACATCAGCTTTTATGATGACTGACTAACACTTCTTAGTTTTGTCTGAAGGCTGGACAGTTAAAACATTCCTCTGCAATGACTGGATTGGGCTGGAGCCATTACATGAGTAGGGAAGGGCTGGAACTCCCTGGCTTACCCCATTAGATATATATGTCTTTTTACTTTTTCAATGCCTGCAGAATTTGTATGTTGCAGATTCTGAGATGCTGCAGCTGGAACAGCAGCCCCATTTTGTAAGCACACCTGTTTTCTATCCCTGAATGACAAAATGGGGAGTTAAACATAAAGTAATCCCTGTCTGGGTTTCTCTCTCACTGACCTGCAGATCAGAGAAGTCAACTAAAAGCAAGTTCTAAGTACAAATTTAAGGACCCTCATATTACAGATTGGGACATTTACTGAGCCCAACATGCCATGGCTTAGTATATCACACAAATTAATTCAATGTCTTAATTTATTCATCAGGCTAAGCTATGAACTACAATACCAGTAGTTGATAAACCACAATGAAGGTAGTCCTCGATTTACAAAAGTTTGTTTAGTGACAGTTTGAAGTTACATCATCACTGAAAAAAAGTGACTTATGTCCATATCCCCCCTTACCATTACAGCATCGCCATGGTCATGTGATCAAAATTCAGATGTATGGCAACTGATTCCTATTTATGACGTTTGCAGTGTCCCAGGGTCATGTATTCACTTTTTGTGACCTTCTGACAAGCAAAATCAATGGGGAATCCAAATTCACTTAACAACTGTGTTACTAATATAACAGCAGCAGTGATTCACTTAAGAGTGAATTTCACTGAAAGAAAGGTCATAAAATAGGGCAAACCTCACTTAACAAATGTCTCATTTAGCAACAGAAATTTTGGGCTCAATTGTGGTCATAAGTCAAGGACTACCTGTAGTTAGTTTGAGTTCACAAAATGAAGTGAATGAGTACTATGAACCAATTGCATTCCCATTAGCTTCAAGATGAGTCACCTGTGGCATGTTTGCTGAGTGACTTAATACTGTAACTTCTCTAAAGATATAATCAAGTCACTGAAGAAACCTGGGAGCATCTTTTCACAACTAGCACATTTTTTCCCCAAAAGGCAGTGTTTTTGTACACTTTGTGTACAATAATTAATGAACTCGAAATTGACATCATGATTCAAAACAAGCATAATGCCAAATCAACTTCCCATGACACCGTATAGCCAACCTCAAAGTGAATGTCTTAGAAGACTGGAACTCCACCATTGAGTAGGAGGTTGCTCAACTCACATCATCACATCTCAGAAGGTGTCAACAAACACAATGGGTTGTAATGTATTACACTTATTAATGGATAAGTGTTTGCTCTGTGCAGTACTCCATCCCTCAGATAAGTTGTATAGGTATCAACCTTTCTTTCCCTCTTTCACCACAGTTTAAATCTTAAAACAGCCAAGACGTTGTCCTGCATCTGATGAAGGGGGCTGCAGTTCACAAAAGCTTGTCTTTTAATAAAATGTGATATAATCTGAAAAGGTGGCACAAGATTCCTTCTGATTTTTCCGCCACCATCAGAGTAATACATCTCTCCTTCTGGGTGAAATCACCGATGGCTAAGAGATGCTGTGATGCCTGCAATGAATCATCAATGCGCATCAGACTTGATTAAAATCACCCGATCGGGATGATCGCATAAGCCCTTCTAGCTTTCGACGTATGAGACGGCCCACTGACCCACTTAAAGGCTGCACTGGCCACCATCTGCCCGCTTTAAAAATTGGCAGGGATCTTCCACCGGCCAGGCCAGGCAAGCTTGAGCAACCTGACGCCACGGATAGGGGGAGCGGGGGGGGGGGGGGGAAACCAGCCTCCCCTCGAAGAAAAACGCTGGCTGGCAATATTGCTCCGACGGAAAGTTCAAGGGAGGTCGGAGAGGCGCGGACGGAGAAGCGCGAGTGCCCAGCAGGGACGGCGAGACGGAGGAAGCGGCCGGCTTGGCCGTCGACCGAAGGACCAAGGCGGCCACGACCTCCGTCTCGCCCTGAATGAAGGCCGCCAGCTCGCCACTCTCGTCATTTGACCGACGCCGCCGCTGCCGCCAGCAGTGCCGGCGGTGGCGAGTCTTGCGAGCTGGCGCTCATGCGCATTGCCGGCGATGCTTTCGCGCTGTCCTCTCCTTGCTCCGCTGGCGCTCCTCCTTCTCGCGGTGGCGCAGCGGCTGCTATTACTAGAGTCGTGCGGCGTTTTTTTTTTTTTTCCCCCTTCTCCCGCCCTCCCGTATCAAAATTCCTGAGTCGGAGAAACTGCCTGCTGTGGGGGCTCTTCTCCCTCGCCTTCACCCCGCGCCTGACTGCGAAAGAGTGAGGCGGATGCCCTGGGCGCCGCGCTTGCTCGTTCCCTGGCGGCGTCTCCCTTGCTTGCCTCCCTCCCCGCCTTCTCCGTTTAATTTGCCAAACGAGATTGCGGAGGGCTCCAGGCTCCCCAGGCTGGCTCCCGTTGGACTCGGCGCTTCTCGCCGCAGGAGTCGTAGTAGCGCGGTAGTGCCGGCTGCCGCCTCTGGAGGCGCGGCGACTCACGCTGGAGAGCATCTTCGGCCACGGACTGTCCGGGGAGTCCGGCGGAGGTGCCGCGATTTCTGGTAAGTCGGGAAAGGTTGGCCTTTTAATACGGACCCCGACAAATGACGAGAGACGGAGCCCTTCTGCTTGGGGAGGCTTTCCTGCTGCAGGATCCCAGGATCCAATAGATCTTGGAGGGGTGGGGAGCGTGGCTTAGCTGGCTCTAAGTAGTGAGGGCAGTTGTACTCTGTAGATGCTCAGGAGCATTTCTGGGAAGCTACAAGAGCCCCAGATTCGGTAACTTGGACCCAGAAAAACTGAACCCCCTGTTCAGAAAGAGCCTTGGCAGTTGGAAGGAAGGGAGCGCAGGGGCCAGAGGATGCCGACCTTTGCTTCTGGATTCCTATATGGAGAAGGAACAAGTGGCCGCCAGCCGGTTAACCTATGGTCTCAGAAGATGTAGTCCAAGGGCTAATGCAATACACACAAAATTTGAAGAGTGAACAGTGAAAGGGCTTTCTTTCTGCATCTCAAAAATGAAATCCCATTGATCCAAGAGGGCAGCATTTTGCTAACAGTTGTGGGGCTTGCAGAAGACTGAGATTGAGAAGGAGTGGTGCAGTTTTGGGGTGCAGAAATGGCTACCACTTACTCCCACCACGTGCGAAGAGGGATTTTTAGCCTTCTCCCAGAAGAAAGTTCAGTGGAAATCAATAAATACTTCTTGAGCTTGTGCATTTCTTAGATCATAAGATTGTGGTATCAGTTAATTGATTGCAGCTTGACTTCGGAGTGGGGGAAATGCAGTGGAATGATGTTCCTGTTCAGTTTATGAAACTTGCTGGGTGGTCTAGGGAAAAATCCTAGAATAAATGTGTACAGACGAATGGGGAATGACAAATTTGTTTCTGAGAGGCACTTTAGAAGGCTTTGCGGAGAAGGGGGTTGAAGAACGCTCAAGAGGAAAGAAAAAGCTGAGAGAGTAGATGCAACTTGGCATAATGTCTAAATAAATTAGTGGAAGGTTGCCAATTATGAACTTCAATAACAATTTGTGTTTAGGTGCCTTTACATTCTGAAATTAAGGACTTGTGCAGTCATAGAATTTGAAAGGTAATGTGTTTCCTTGGGGTGGGGGGGAATCCCTAGTTGTCTATAAACTGTAACATAGGCTATAAGAGCTGGTTGTTTGATTGCAGCTGTTTGTGGTTGTAATTTCTCATAAACCCCCATGATGTCAGTGGAAGTATTTCTAAATTAAGGGTTTGTAAAAAGCAGTTCAAAGAACTAAGGTCTGGTGTGACATTATTTGGGAGAACATGATGGGATGAGGAGATTGCTGCAGTAGGAAAGAAACCTCCATTGTGATTCTAGCAGAGGATGGAGAAAAGGTAGCATGTGGCAAGTGTAATGTACATGCAGTATGAGTAATTTACTCTAGCACAGAAAGAGCTGCAGGATTATTCAGTTCCAGGTATTGGATCACAGGTTGTGCAGCATCTAGTGGATTGTTGCCAAGTCTTTGTAAACAGTGGCAAAGGGATTTTTTTCCCCTATTCTAGTCACAGCACATTTCAGTTAGATTTATTTCTAATTTAACATTCTCTCAGCTATCAGTTAACTGATTGCAGCTTGACTTTGTATGTAGTGGTACCTTTGCTTGTCCTCAGATTTATGTGAACATTTTTCTGAAATCTGTCAGCACCACTTTAGGGCCGTTGTGACTAATATAGATGCTGTATTTGTGCAGATTTATCTAATTTAATTTTGGAATGTGGGGATTCATGCATATCAATGGACTATGGAAGAATTCCAAGAAATAGCTTCTGGGAAGCAATGATGGACTGAAAACTGTTCACAAGAGCAAAGGTAATGACCACAGCAGAAACGGAAGCTGGTGAATGGATCAGCTCAGAATTCCCCTCTGGAATAATGAGAGGACCAGGATCACCCACAGGTACTCCATACAGTGGCGCCCCATGAGGGACTGTAAGAGCCTCTAGTGGTTTTTAGAAGTCTGGGAGCTGAAGGAAAGTCTTCTCACCTAAGCCACAGTTCCACTCCTTCAAAAAGATACTGGGTTTGCTTCTTCTTTTCTGATACTTCTTTTCTTAACCACTTTAGGAAATTTCTTGTTAGTGGTTTTATGGATGTCAAGAATCTTCAGAAGAGCAAGTTTCATTACTCTCTGTGAATTTCCTTCTATTCTTAATAAAAGACGTTTCATGCAAGTTTAAGGATTTAAACTTATTTAAACAGTAAAAGGGCTACTCAAATGTTGGTTTTGGAGAGTTTTGAAAATTTTATATACACATATACAAAGATTTTGAAACTACCTTGTTTCCCCCAAAATAAGACATCCCCCTGATAATAAGCCCAATCGGGCTTTTGAGCTCATGGGAATAAGGCCAAGCACTTATTTCAGGGTTCAAAAAAAATATAAGACAGGGTCTTATTTTCGGGGAAACATGGTAATTGTATAGTATATAATATAGTATACTAACTTATTATCTTGTTAAGTCATTTTTATATATCTTTTCTTTTTTCCGTGCCTCTTCTTTTTTCTTTTTATATTTTTATTAGTATTTTTCTTTTTTAACTTTGTATCTTTAAACCTTAAAAAAATATTATCAAAAAGAGAGAGCATTCCAAGAAACCTTTTCTTCATTGGCAAGAGCAAGATGATTTTTGACAATATTAAGTATATAATTATAATTTTGTGGAATAAATTGATACTACTCAGTGTATGATAGAAGAGGTGAACTCTATGTCTGCATTTCATTCTTGGTTTCACAGCACAGAAAATGAAGAGCAATTATAAGAAGGTGAGACATATCGGCTGCTGTTAGCATCCAGCAGACCTTACCTGAACAGGAACGTTAAAAGCAGGGTCAAGCCTTATTGGTATTTGGATGGGAGACTTCAAAAGAATAATGGAACATTAATCTGTGAAATCTAAAGGGAAAAAAAGCCTTGAAAAAGGCAGTGACTAATCACTTTTATATGGTAGCCAAGAAAACTAATTGCATACATGATTATGAAGCCAACAGGAATTCAGTTCAATTCTACTTTAGTATACAGTAGTATGTCTCAACCTCCGCAACTTTAAGATTTTGAGAGCCACACAAAATGACAAAGGTGCAAGGATCCTGCTATAAAGTATACTCTGGATAGCTGCTAGTAGTTATTGGCAATGTTTAATTAATAAACCACAACATCTGTTCTCTGGATCTTTTGAGGTCAAGCTAATATGGTACCTTATGCTGTTTGAAAGACTACCTTATTTTGATAATAGGATTGTTTCTTCTAAAGCAGGAGAAAGAATAAACTATGCAGATAGATATCAATCATGATATATAATGTTAATTTTTCTGAACTGTGGTTGCAACTGTATCTTAGGTTTACTCAGAAGCAATTTTCTAAATGTGTTTAATGATCCATCCAAGTTTTAAATCATTAACTGCAAACAGTATATGACATCATAACTTGAAATAGATAATAGAAATGCCATGAGTATCTTATATTTGCAACAGCCTGTGATGTAAGTTAGCCTGATGAACTTTGCTATTAAATGTAGAAATTAGGAGTCATAAGCTATAGAAAATGCTGCAATGAGTAAACTGTATACTATATACATGTATAATTCTTGAACATGATAAATTAGAATAAACTTTGGATCTTGGATCTTAAAGTAAATTTTCACACGCATACTGGAAATTTTAAGATTTGTAGTTCTTACAGAACTAGAAAGCATCATGTTAAAGTGTTAAACGATAATACACCATCCATCATTAAATGTTGCATATACTTTCTTTGGATTGATTAGAAAAAATTCAAGATAATTCTCTTGCACATAGGGTACAATGCCCCCACAAACTGCAGCTGCAGTGCAGTCTTTGAAATGCCACTCCCAGGCTGAAATCTTTATTTCCTTTGGCTCCCAAGCACTAAAAAACCTTTCCTTCTGCCATGCATAAGCTGGAGTTTTCTCTGCATAGATGCGGAGGTGTGTATTTATGGTGATCTCTCCATGGAACTTACTCCCACTGTTACTTGAAGAGAAAACTTCCAAGCTAGTCATGCAACAGAAAAGCTTTTCAGCTAAATACAACTAATGATCTACTTATCTATGTACACAGCCAGTGATTTCTAAGTATCTGAAGTGTAATGCTGGGAATATGAAAGGTCTTTAACCTTTTCTTTGGATCTGGCATTCAGAGATCTGGCAAGGAGCAAAGTAATTTATTATCATCATTTGTGCTGAATATTTGAGCTGATAAGAAAAAAGAAAAATGTTTCCATGTATAAATCATTTTGCAAAGTATTAAGAGTCTGCCAGTTAGGATTAGAATTAGGATTCAGAGCAATTAAAATATTGCATAATTCGTGTTCTGTCTTTAGGCCAGAATATACCATGGTTGATGTATTTACAAATTGCAGGAAGATAAATCAGATTTCAAGAATGAAAGAGGGTTATTTTTTAAAAATGCAGCATTTGAAATGTTCTTACTGATATCTAAATATTAAAATGTTAACAATCTTTAATTAACACCGTACAAATAGCACTGTATTGAAAAAATAAAATGGATTATGTAGTTTTACAATATAATAAAATATCACAATAAAATATTGAGTTATAATTCTTTCATAAGTCCTTTCTTGGCAAGCTTGATGCAGGGCATGCATTATGTAGCTCTTCAGCATGTGGAGTCAGAAAAGGTTATCATTGACTCTTCAACCTGCAAAAGGAACATTTTAGGATCCTTTTTTATGGATTCTATAATCTATATACACGTTGATTATGTTTGGATATTTCACCAAGCCTTAATATGATTTATTATATTTATTATATTTTATTTAATGTTATTTTCTCCTTTTGGTTTCTTATGATTTATCGATTGTTGCTTGTAACTTATGATTAATGATTGTAACTATGATTATGACCTATGACCTATTACTTGCTGTTCATATGTACACTATGAGCTTATGCACCGCGGACAAATTCCTTGAGTGTCCAGTCACACTTGGCCAATAAAGAATTCTGTTCTGTTCCGTTCCGTTCTGTTCCTGTTCCTATTCTTGATGTTTTTGATCCCACCTGGATGCAGTTACTTTTTTAAAAAAAATTTTAGTCCATTGGACTCTTCAACATTTTATTAATGACTCTGATGAAGAGACAGAGGGATTATCTATCAGATTTGTACATGATGCAAAATTGGATGGGATACCTAAGGCTGAAGAAGAGAGACAATAAGTTCAAAATTCTTTTGATAGATTAGAGAAGTGGGTGAAATAACAGAATGAAATTAACATTTAGAAGCATGCCAATTGCCAAGAAATCAGATGGACACATGAAGGACAAAGATTATCAAGGAATTTGGAGCAATACAGTAGGTGTTTACAAACTGAATTCTGTATAAGTCAATTGTAAGATGCAATTGTATGATTGTAAAAAGGCAAATGCAGCTTTACGCTGCATTGATAGAAATAAAATTCCAAAAATTGGATAGTAATAGATGTTTTCTTGTATATATTGGAGTTCTTATCCCCATCTTGAGCACATTTTTCAGAACCATTGGAACAGGTGCAAAGGATAATGGATCAAGGGACTGGCAGATAAGCCTTGGAAAGAGAGACTAAGGGAACTGGGAATGTTTAGCTTTTGAAAATGATGACTAAGAAAGGAACAACCTGAAAAGGTGTCATTCAGAATACAGTCAAAGATCTGTTCTTTATTGGCTAGAGTGCAGAAATAGAACAATAGTGGGTTTTTTATACAGGAAAACAGGATCCAATTAAATGTTATGAGAAGCTTCTAACAGATAGAACAATTGGTCAGTGGAATCTTGGATTATGGTTGGCAATGAGCAGCCTTCACTGAATGTTTTAAGCAGAGGCTGTACAATCCTCTGTTGATAGTGCATTCATGTGAATTCCTTCATAGAGGAAAAAGTTGCACACAGCCAAAATATGAACTTAGCTGTTGTTGATGTGAAAAACATGGCCTATGGCTTAAAATGTATATGAACTTAAGCAATTGGTTCAATTAACAAATCACAGATAACCAAACAACTGGTTTTTTTTAAATAAGAAAAGAGCATTTATACTATACAATTGTTTGACAACAAAATTTAGTCTTGCTATATATTAAATATAATTTGGATGAA